>NC_034176.2:23281173-23408673 GCF_002021735.2 Oncorhynchus kisutch | reverse complement strand
AGAGAGAGGGCAAGGCTGGTGGTGAGCACACACACACAGAGAGCGAGCAAGGCTGGTGGTGAGCACGCAGAGAGAGGGCAAGGCTGGTGGTGATCACGCAGAGAGAGGGCAAGGCTGGTGGTGATCACGCAGAGAGAGGGCAAGGCTGGTGGTGATCACGCAGAGAGAGGGCAAGGCTGGTGAAGAAACACGGACACAATACAGACACACATCAATGACATCAACATCATTGAGATTATACCTGCTGGTAGCCTAATGCTCTCATCATGTTGTTTCAGACATGGCTCCACTGTCTGCCCCAGCCTTCTCCTTCTGTTTCCCCCTGCTCAACACTGTGCTCAGGGACTCCTCAGGCAGCACTGAGGAGACGGAGAGCATGCAGGTCCGTGCCCTGCAGGTCATCAATGTGCACGCTCAACTTCGCGCTGAGGTTGACACCACAGACATACTCATCGATGAGGTAAGAGTTGATCAAGTTTATCGTCTCAGTGTGTTGTCACATCCCTTTGTCTGAGGCATACTCCTACCAACGTATAATACTCCTACCAACGTATAATACTCCTACCAACGTATAATACTCCTACCAGCGTATAATACTCCTACCAGCGTATAATACTCCTACCAGCGTATAATACTCCTACCAGCGTATAATACTCCTACCAGCGTATAATACTCCTACCAACGTATAATACTCCTACCAACGTATAATACTTTTCTCTTCCTGTACTCTCCACTCTATTAATGTCTGGCCATCATGGACAAGGGGCTTATGTTTGTATGACTTGTCTCTCTGTTTTGTCTCTCAGAATGGTCCTGAGCTGCTACCTCGTTTCAGTATGCTGCTTCTCCTGACCAGAGTCATCTCCACTGCAGCACCCAGGCTGCAGGTACACACTCCAACACCATGCTTTTACCACATTTACAGGCAAATACTAACCAGTAGAGCTCTCACATACGTTTATACAGTGTGTCTGAGTGTAGATCTGTAATTGTGTGTGTTTCAGGTGCTGGCGTCCCAGTGTCTGACGGCAGTGTGTGCCAGTGGAGGAGGAGAGAAGGGCTGTGCTCTGGCTGAGCAGGATGAGATAGACGTCCTGCTGGAGGCTTTGCTCTCCCCCTGCTTCTCTGTCAGAGACGCTGCCCTCAGGGTGAGGAAATAGTGTGTGTGTGTGTACTGTGTGTGGGTCTTTGGATGTGTGTGTTAATGTCCCACCTCTCTTTCTGTCCAGGGCCTGTTGGAGATGGAGATGGCTCTGCCTACAGAAAGTACAGATGCCAATGGTCTGCGTGTTCTCCGCAGGCTGTGGGTGTCCAGGTTTGATGTGGAGGAGGAGGGCAGGACCCTGGCTGAGAAGTGAGTATCTAACATTGTCTCCTCTGTGTAATACTTAGCTAGTTTAATATAGCTCCCGTCTTCAAATGACTTTGCTTTCGAGAAGTAGCGCGTCTCCCCTCATGTAGCGTAGCTGCTGTGACTGACCATACCACTCTGCTCCCCTTCTCTCCCCCAGGCTGTGTCTGGAGCTGGTCCCTGACCATACGTCTCTGCTCCCCTTCTCTCCCCCAGGCTGTGGCAGGCTCTGTGTCTGGAGCTGGTCCCTGACCATACCTCTCTGCTCCCCTTCTCTCCCCCAGGCTGTGGCAGGCTCTGTGTCTGGAGCTGGTCCCTGAGCTGTGCTCTCTGCTCATTGGAGATGTGACCCACCATGAGGAGGCTGTGCGTACTGCCGGGGCCGAGGCTCTGTCCAGTGCCATCAGCGAGTACCGCGACCAGTCCCCCGCTGTCCTGGGCCAGCTGAATGAGCTCTACCACCAGAAACTCTATGTGAGTCTCCCTCACCCATGACCCTCCTATCACAGCTCAGGAATAGTCAGGTATCAGGAGTGGTGTGTTGTAAGATACTTTTATAGTGTATGTGGACACCCTTTCCAATTTGTGGATTCGGCTATTTCAGCCACACCCGTTGTTGACGGGTATTAAGTTGAGCACAGAGCCATGCAATCTCCATAGACAAACACTGTCAGTAGAATGGCCTTAATGAAGAGCTGTGACTTTCAACATGGCACCGTCATAGGATGCCACCTTCTCAACAAGTCAGTTCTAAAAATGTCTGCCCTGCTAGAGTTTCCCTGGCCAACTGTAAGTGCTGTTGTGGTGAAGTGGAAACAGCTCAGTCACGAAGTGGTAGGCCACACATGCTCATAGAACAGTACCGCTGAAGCTTGTAAAATCATCTGTTCTCGGTTGCAACACTCACTACCGAGTTCCAAACTGCCTCTGGAAGCCAATTCAACACTAACTGTTCGTCGGGAGCTTCATGAAATGGATTTCCATGGCTGAGCAGCCGCACACAAGCCTAAGTTAACCATACACAATGCCAAGCGTCGGCTGGAGTGGTGTAAAGCTCGCCGCCATTGGACTCTGGAGCAATGGAAAACGTTGTCTGGAGTATTGAATCACGCGTCACCATCTGGCGGATGAATCTGGGTTTGGCGAATGCCAGGAGAACGCTACCTGCCCGACTGCATAGTGCCAACTAGTTTGGTGGAGGAGGAATAATGGTCTGGGACTGTTTGTCATGGTTTGGGCTCCTTAGTTCCAGTGAAGGGAAATCTTAACGCTACAGCATACTATGACATTATAGATGATTCTGTACTTCCAAATTTGTGGCAATAGTTTGGGGAAGGCCCTTTCTTGTTTCAACATGACAATGCCCCAGTGCACAAAGCGAGGTACATACAGAAATGTTTTTTCGAGATCGGTGTGGAAGAACTTGACTGGCCTGCACAGAGCCCTGACCTCAACCCCATCGAACACCTTTGGGTTGAATTGGAACGCTGAATGTTCCAACATCTAGTGGAAAGCCTTCTCATAAGAGTGGAGGCTTTTATAGCAGCAAAGGGGGACCAACTACATATTAATACCCATGATTTTGGAATGAGATGTTGGATGAGCAGGTGTACACATACTTTTGGTCATGTAGTGTAGAACCATGGTTAATGTGAAACTGTTGTGTTTTTCCAGAGACCTCCTCCTATCCTGGATGCTTTAGGACGAGTCATCTCTGAACAACCACCTGACCAGTGGGAAGCCAGGTAAGCGAACGCTCTGCCACTCAACAATGTCGATACAACTCTTATTCCAGTCTATAGCACTGGGTGATGGTGATAACTTTCCAGATTCTAATTTGCTGTGTTTAAGTGGCACCATATTGTGCATAGTGTCTAAGGGTATGTTGGTGTCTGCAGGTGTGGCATCGCCCTGGCTCTGAACAAGCTGTGTCAGTATCTGGAAGAGCCCCAGGTCACTCCTCTCTTCCTGTTCTTTGTTCCTGACGCCCTGAATGACCGTCACCCTGAGGTGCGGCGCTGCATGCTGGATGCTGCCCTCTCAGCCCTCAACACACACGGAAAGGTACCAACACTCTTTAAATACTCTAGACAACCACACCCTTCTCCTGGCACCCAATGCAACTGCTCCTATCTCAATTGACTCCTACCAACTCAATACAGTATATCCCCTTTCTTTCTGAGCAGTGTGTTGTTGTGTTCCAGGACAATGTGAGCTCCCTGCTCCCCGTGTTCGAGGAGTTTCTGAAGGACGCCCCCCAGGACGCCAGCTACGACTCAGTCCGCCAGAGTGTGGTCATCCTAATGGGCTCTCTGGCCAAACATCTGGAAAAGAGTGACCCCAAGGTCAAACCCATTGTGGCCAAGCTCATTACAGCACTCTCCACACCCTCACAGCAGGTACTGGAACAATCCCTCACATTATTCGCTATAGGTTTCATCTTGATTTCTAGAACCTATATGCATTGACCTTTACATTCAAATGCCTGCTTATTGTAATCGTTTCCTTGTTTATCTCTTTCCTCTCTCAGGTCCAGGAGTCTGTGGCTAGCTGCCTGCCCCCTCTGGTCCCTGCCATCAGGGAGGATGCTGGGGGGATGGTGCGGAAGCTGCTGCAGCTGCTGTTGGAAAGTGACAAGTACGCTGAGAGGAAGGGCGCGGCCTATGGCCTGGCAGGCCTGGTCAAAGGCCTGGGAATCCTGGCCCTCAAACAGCAGGACATCATGAGTACCCTGACCGACGCCATCCAGGACAAGAAGAACTTCAGACGCAGAGAGGGTCAGTGACTCCTCGCCAGTTTCTTAACCTTGCTGGTCTCTATGGTTATCTTTTTCCCTGCAATCTGTGCCTGTGATTTTTAACACCTCTCTTTCTTCTCCAGGTGCCCTGTTTGCCTTTGAGATGCTGTGCAACATGCTGGGGAAGCTGTTTGAGCCCTATGTGGTCCACGTGCTGCCCCACCTCCTGCTCTGCTTCGGGGATGGGAACCAGTATGTCCGAGAGGTACAGTTAACATTACCAGCTTCTCATTTCAATCCCACCTACTTTCTCTCTCCTGTTTTCTCTCACACTTCTCATTCAACACTATTTTTCCACCTAATAATTCTCACATTCACTCACACGTTTTGTTGTGCATTACGCTCTATCTAACGGCCTTGCCCTTTCCCAGGCGGCAGATGACTGTGCCAAGGCGGTGATGAGGAACCTGAGTGCCCACGGGGTGAAGCTGGTGCTGCCCTCCCTGCTGGTGGCTCTGGAGGAGGAGTCCTGGAGGACCAAAGCAGGTGAGGTTCCGCCCACTGCATCATGGGCCTTTTTTTAGAGAGCTGTGCCATGTTATCCCAAATGATAGGATTGAACCATTAAGCAATCACCTGATGGTAACCACATCCTTGTCCTCCCTTCCTTGGCGCCTACTCTGCTCCCCATTCATCTCATCTTTCTCTCTTCTTAATCCTTCTACTCTCCTTTCCTCCTCCAGGTTCTGTGGAGCTCCTGGGTGCCATGGCATACTGTGCCCCTAAGCAGCTGTCCTCCTGCCTGCCCAGCATTGTGCCCAAGCTGACCGAGGTGCTGACTGACTCCCATGTCAAAGTGCAGAATGCTGGCCAACAGGCCTTACGACAGATCGGCTCTGTCATCCGCAACCCTGAGATCCTGGGTAGGAGGGCTATGCGCAACTCTGAGATTTAGCTATAGAAATGTGAAAAAAATCTGTTAAAGCAGAATGTACAGTTGTGTGGAAGATATTAAGTGAAAATACTTTAAAGTACTACTTTTTTTTGGATATCTGTACTCTACTATGTATATTTTTGACAACTTTTACTTCACGACATTCCTTAAGAAAATAATGTACTTTTTACTCCATACATTTTCCCTCACATCCAAAAGTACTCGTTACATTTTGAATGCTTATAGCAGGACAGGAAAATGGTCAAATTCACACACTTATCAAGAGAACATCCCGACTGCCTCTGATCTTGCGGACTCACTAAACACACTAAACACGCTTCATTTGTAAATGATGTGTGAGTGTTGGAGTGCCCCTGGCTATCAGTACATTTTAAAAACAATAAAATCGTGCCGTCTGGTTTGCTTAACATAAGGAATTTGAAATGATTTATACATTTTGATACTATATTTTAGCAATTACATTTACTTTTGACACTTAGGTATATTTAAAACCAAATACTTTTACTCAAGTAGTATTTTACTGGGTGACTCACTTGAGTAATTTTCTATTACAGTAACTTTACTTTTCCTCAGGAATGACAATATGGTACTTTTCCCACCAATGCATCTGTAGGGGGAATACAGATACCTATTGTTATTTTAGGGTAGTTACTAACAGTGTTTCTGTCCCCCTCTCAGCCATAACCCCCATCCTGCTGGACGCCCTCACTGACCCCTCCCGTAAGACCCAGAACTGCCTGCAGACGCTGCTGGACACCAAGTTTGTCCACTTCATCGACGCCCCCTCCCTGGCCCTCATCATGCCCATCGTCCAGAGGGCCTTCCAGGACCGCTCCACTGACACTCGCAAGATGGCCGCTCAGATCATCGGCAACATGTACTCCCTCACTGATCAGAAGGTACGCAGCAGCCCTGGGATATTGAGTTGCATTGTACTACAATTAATCTTCTCAAAATGCTCTGTTTATAATGTACGTGTTTCTAATGGTTGACACAATGTGTTTGTCTCTTTGTGTTGCAGGACCTGTCCCCATACCTGCCCAGTGTCATTCCTGGACTCAAAGCCTCTCTGCTGGACCCTGTGCCTGAGGTATGTACCTCTGCCTAACAGTTCAACAACAAACCTGTTAAGGGGTTTGGTTAACTGATGATAACTCTCTCTCTCTGTCCTCCTCTCCTCTCAGGTGCGTACAGTGTCAGCCAAGGCTCTGGGTGCCATGGTGAAAGGCATGGGTGAGTCGTGCTTTGATGACCTGATGCCCTGGCTCATGGAGACCCTGGCATCTGAGCAGAGCTCTGTGGACCGCTCTGGAGCTGCCCAAGGTCTGGCTGAAGTGATGGCTGGGCTGGGCGTGGAGAAGCTGGACAAGCTGATGCCAGACGTGGTGCAGACGGCCAGCAAGGTGGACATCGCGTCCCACGTCCGCGACGGTTACATCATGATGTTTATCTACCTGCCCCTCACCTTCGGGGACAGGTTCACCCCCTACGTTGGCCCCATCATCCCCTGCATCCTCAAGGTAGGGAGCACTCAACAATCACTACCATCTCTCCATTCTCTCTCTCTGGTTGTGAACACCTCTCACCAGTCTCTCCCTCACTCCTTGGTATTACAGGCTCTGGCAGATGAGAACGAGTATGTGAGAGACACTGCCCTGCGTGCCGGCCAGCGCATCATCAGCATGTACGCTGAGACGGCCATCGCCCTGCTGCTGCCTGAACTGGAACAGGGCCTGTTTGACGACCTCTGGAGGATTAGGTCAGGCATATATATATACATATACATATACATACATACACACACACTATACATTTTATGTCTGTATGTAAGGGTTTTACCTGGCAGTGATAGTAATGTAAGTGAGCCTCCATGTTGTCTCTGGTTCACAGGTTTAGCTCTGTGCAGCTGCTGGGAGACCTACTGTTCCACATCTCTGGAGTCACAGGGAAGATGACCACAGAGACCGCCTCAGAGGACGACAACTTTGGCACAGCGCAGTCCAACAAGGTATTCTGACATATGCATGATTGTACTGTATAGATGGTTGATTATAAAGTGATTTGTATGTGGTGTTGGTGCTGAGCCCTCTTCCTTCTTTCCCCCAGGCAATCATCGGAGCCCTGGGTGGAGAGAGGCGTAACCGAGTCCTGTCTGGCCTCTACATGGGCCGTTCAGACACCCAGCTGGTGGTGCGACAGGCCTCCCTCCACGTGTGGAAGATCGTGGTGTCCAACACTCCCCGCACCCTCCGGGAGATCCTGCCCACCCTCTTCACCCTGCTGCTGGGCTTCCTGGCCTCCGACTGCCCTGACAAGAGAACGGTAACGCTACTGCTCATTAAGTCTACAATCTATGGAGCTGTTTCCTCCTTGCTCATTAAGTCTACAATCTATGGAGCCGTTTCCTCCTTGCTCAATAAGTCTACAATCTATGGAGCCGTTTCCTCCTTGCTCAATAAGTCTACAATCTATGGAGCCGTTTCCTCCTTGCTCAATAAGTCTACAATCTATGGAGCCGTTTCCTCCTTGCTCATTAAGTCTACAATCTATGGAGCCGTTTCCTCCTTGCTCTCACAGCTTTTGCACTTTATCACATCCCCTTTTGTCTAACTCTCTGTGGTCCTGTTCATTAATTGCACATTGTTAGACATTTCAGTGTTCTGAATTTGAGTGTATTTGCGTTCTGTGTTCTCTCCTGCTTCTGATCCCTGGGTTACTGAATGTGGCTTCTCTCTGTGGTTGTAGATCGCTGCGAGGACACTTGGAGACCTGGTTCGTAAGCTGGGAGAGAAGATCCTCCCAGAGATCATTCCTATCCTGGAGGAGGGTCTGCGCTCAGACAAGAGTGATGAGAGGCAGGGTGTGTGCATCGGCCTCAGTGAGATCATGAAGTCCACCAGCAGGGATGCGGTCAGTACCTCAATACATACCTGGCCACTTTTTCCTTCATCTTTTAATTCATGCTTTATTTAACCTGGCATTTAACCTTGAGATGAGTATCAATTTTTCAAGGAAAACTTTAAATGTCTTAGACATAGCAGGGGTATGTGATGTGATGGTAGAGCAGTAAGTTGACTGTGTATGTTTTCAGGTGCTGATATTCTCTGAGTCCCTGGTCCCCACGGTGAGGAAGGCTCTGTGTGACCCCCTGGAGGAGGTTCGAGAGGCTGCAGCCAAAACCTTTGAGCAACTCCACGCCACCATCGGTCACCAGGCCCTGGATGACATCCTGCCTGCCCTGCTCAAACAGCTGGTGAGAGACACATCCACACACACCAACATTAACCCTCTTCACTTCTGAACAACCCTCTGTTGCCACCATAGCCATTAAAACCAGTAGATAGTGATAGCGCTGACGTCCTCCACGTATTCCTATGGAAAACTCCCGATGGTGCATGAATTATATGATTTTGAAGTGTGCCTTATTGCTGAATTGGGGATTGAATGGCACCAAAAAATCACTAAGGATCATGGTGAAAGTGGCTGTAACTTTGGTCGATGTAGTAGCTTTCATCCTGTCGGAGTCAGCCGGGAGCCTCCTCGTAGCCTGCTGGCACGGGATTGGTCTGTGTCAGCACGTGGTCCTGTGTAACGACAAATGTTGTTGTCCAAATGGATCCCTATTTAATACAATTCCCTGATTTGTAGCTAACTTTAAAATAAATCACTGTGTGGCTCAAACTTGATCATAATAAACACATTTTAGAGCTCTAAACAGCCGACAAAAAAAAAAAACCTGTTCTGGCGATCGAAATTTACATGGGCTTTCTAGGGCATACCAGGACATTTTGTCACTGCTACGGTGCTACGCAGTAGCCTACCAGCAGAGCTTGTGACTTTACGCTCCAAACCGGACACTGGGGGCCTGGTATCCACACATTGTGTTCGGTTATACTCACTCATGTCCCTCCTTAAGAAATTCTGGAGAGGGCAGAGAGGATCCACCGTGGAACAGAATATAGAGTGATGTTAATGTTTCTGTGTGCAGGATGATGAGGAGACTGCAGAGTTTGCTCTGGATGGTCTGAAACAAGTGATGGCAGTAAAGAGTCGCTCTGTGCTGCCCTACCTGGTGCCCAAGGTGAGCTGTCCAAACATTACACACTCTACTAACAATGGTTCATCTCAATGATCATTTATTGGATTTATATAACACTTTTCCTGATGCTCAAAGTTCTTTTAAGTCTTTTTTATAGTATGAGTGTAGTTCTATGTATGAATGCTATCCTCTCCTCTTCCGTGACAGCTAACTGCTCCTCCAGTGAACACGCGTGTGCTGGCCTTCCTATCTGCCGTGGCTGGAGACGCTCTGACACGCCACCTTGGGGTCATCCTGCCCGCCCTCTACTCCTCTCTGAAAGACAAGCTGGGAACAGAGGAGGGGCAGCAGGTAACAACGGCATTCATGATTACAATATGGTTGTAAAGCAGTTCCAAGTGCACAGGCACTACTATTAGTCATCATCATGGGATAATATTACAGTGGTTCTTAGTGGGCTGTTGTGGTCACTAGATGATGGCTCTGTCCCCAGGCTCATATAACCCCTGTTCTCACCCCACCCCTCCTCTAGGAGCTGGCCAGCTGCCAGGCAGTGATCCTGTCTGTGGAGGATGAGGTTGGTCAGCGTATCATCATCGAGGACCTGCTGGAGGCCACCAGATCACCCGACGCTGGTCTCAGACAGGCTGCCGCCACCATCCTGAACGGATACTTCTCCCGCACCCGCCTGGACTACAGCGCCCACACCCGCAACCTGCTGTCAGGCCTCATCCGCCTGCTCAACGACTCCAACCCGGAGGTCCTGGTGCAGAGCTGGGACGCCATTAACTCCATCACCAAGGTTAGCAGTTGGCACCAAGAGCATTACTGGCACTGGGAATGAGTTTGTCAGGGTTTACTGACGTCGTACAGTATTTGTTATGTGTTTTGAAGCTTTATGCAGCATTGATTTTACAGATAACCTTGTGACCTTTGGTTAACTGACAGAGTGTGCATCTATGTGAAGTAATGTTAAACTCTGTTTTTGTAGAAACTGGATGCTGGCAGCCAGCTGGCTCTGATTGATGACCTGCACAGAGACATCCGGTCAGTGGCAGCAGACGTCAAGGGTCAGCATCTGCCTGGGTTCTGTCTGCCTAAGAAGGTAAGCCTCTCCTCTAGAAAGATGGTGCATTTCCACTGAGGATTTAGCCCAGTGGTTTACCCAGAAGGCTCAGACTTTTCTGTTTCCATCTACACGAGCCGGCACCCATGTCACACTGGGCCATGGCTCTGGCGGACCTACTTTAACTTGGAGCCAAGCCCCCTGGGTACTTTTCAGCTGGCATTTACATAACACTGGCTAACTGTGAACTTTAACACCTCTTGTTGAAGTCTTTAGTATCATACTCCTAATGGAAACTCACTAAAGGAGTCCACATGCTTCCCAGCCGCAATGTGTAACAGCCTTATTCTAAAATGGATTAAATCATTTATTTTCCATATCAATCTACACACAATACCCCATAATGACAAAGCTAAAAAAGTTTTTTTAGAAATGTATGCAAATGTATAAAATAAAAATAAAAGAAATACCTGATTTACGTAAGTGTTCAGACACTTTGCTATGAGACTGGAAATTGAGCTCGGGTGCATCCTGTTTCCATTGATCCTCCTTGAGATGTTTCTACAACTTGATTGGAGTCCACCTGTGATAAATTCAATTGATTGCACGTGATTTGGAAAGGCACACACCTGTCAATATAAGGTCCCACAGTTGACAGTGCATGTCAGAGCAAAAACCAAGCCATGAGGTCTAAGGAATTGTCCGTAGAGCTCTGAGACAGTGTTGTGACGAGGCACCGATCTGGGGAAGGGTACCAAAACATTTATGCAGCATTGAAGGACCCCAAGAACACAGTGGCCATCATTCTTAAAAGGAAGTTTTGAACCACCAAGACTCTTCCTAGAGCTGGCCGTCCGGCCTAACTGAGCAATCGGGGAGAATGGCCTTGGTCAGGGAGGTGACCAAGAACCCAATGGTCACGTTGATAGAGCTCCTTTAAAAAATGTTTTTATGTATTTCCTTTATTTAACCAGGTAGGCTGGTTGTGAACAAGTTCTCATTTACAACTGCGACCTGGCCTAGATAAAGCACAGCAGTTCGACACACACAACAACAGAGTTACACATGGAATAAACAAACATACAGTAGAAAAAGTCTATATACAGTGGCAATAAATAGGCCATGGTGGTTTAAGTTATTACAATATACCAATTAAACACTGGAGTGATTGATGTGCAGAAGATGTGCAAGTAGGGATACTGGGGTGCAAAGGAGCAAGATTAATAAGTACAGTAAGGGGATGATGGTAGTTGGAAGGGCTGTGTACAGGTGCAGTGATCTGTGAGCTGCTCTGACAGCTGGTGCTTAAAGCTAGTGAGGGAGATATGAGTCTCCAGCTTCGCTGATTTTTACAGTTTGTTCCAGTCATTGGCAGCAGAGAACTGGAAGGAAAGGCGACCAAAGTGGGATTTGGCTTTGGGGTTGACCAGTGAGATATACCTGCTGGAGCTCGTGCTACAGGTGGGTGCTGCTATGGTGATCAGTGTGCTGAGATAAGGCAGGGCTTTACATAGCAAAGACTTGTAGATGACCTGTAGCCAGTGGGTTTGGCTACGAGTATGAAGCGAGGGCCAGCCAACGAGAGCATACAGGTTGCAGTGGTGGGTAGTATATGGGGCTTTGGTGACAAAACGGATGGCACTGTGATAGACTGCATCCACTTTGTTGAGTAGAGTGTTGGAGGCTATTTTGTTGAGGATCGGTAGGATGGTCAGTTTTACGATGGTATGTTTGGAAGCATGAGTGAAGGATGCTTTGTTGCGAAATAGGAAGCCGATTCTAGATTTAATTTTGAATTGGAGATGCTTAACGTGAGTCTGGAAGGAGAGTTTACAGTCTAACCAGACACCTAGGTATTTGTAATTGTCCACATATTCTAAGTCAGAACCGTCCAGAGTAGTGATGCTGGACGGGCAATTGTAGAATAAGGCTCCAATTTAACAAAATGTGGAAAAAGTCAAGGGGTCTGAATACTTTTTGAATGCACTGTACGTTATGGCAACAATTAGATTTTTTTGCTTCAGTGAAGGTGTTTTCGGCTGTTTCGGCACACACATTTTTTTCCCTTGAGACAAGCCAGTCTTCCCTTTCGTCGGTGATTGGTCAACAGTAGGGATTCTTCAATTAAGTCTTTGTTGTCATTCAAGGAGAGGAGACTCGTTTTCATGCACATTATTTAATTGAGAAATACTGCACCAAACATCTTAGATGTAATTTGGACTATTTTGAGGACATTTACTGGATACTGCGTCTCAAAATGGACAAACCACACTATTGACGCTTTTTTCCCCTTTTTCAAGCGAAGGTCTTTTTAAGGGAGTATGCAGGCGCACGTCTTCGGTTCACCTAGCCGACTTCGGCTAGTTACCAGCTGAACTGAAGCAAGCTGACACCTTAACACTAGAGCTTACATTAGCAACATGCATGCACCCGCCCACCTGAGGATCTGTCTTTCAGCAATCTATTTCCTGTGTTTGAGGGGGGAAAGGTCCACTTGTCACTTTGCCTTAATTTCCCTCCTACGACTCTTTCATACTCTTGTGCCTATAGTTTTTTTTTTTACCATTAATGTTATGACAGCGAAAATGTTTATAATGACCTGTCAAACACACTCTTGTAATGGCTGAAATGGGCTCAATGGAATACATTGTCTTTTTGTTGATTTAATGCATTGTCTCGACACTTACATCACAAGAAAGAGAAGAAAAATAACTTATTTTGATGGGCGTTCGTTTTTTTTGTGGAATTTAAAAAATGTATTTAATACAAATTAGATGCGCTGCAATGAAAGCAACTTCCGGAAGTATACACTCGGATTATATTGATTTTATGTTTGATCTCGCAAACAATGTAAAGTATGTTTACATGGGTGTAATCTAGAGCCATGCGTGTTGATTTTTAATCCGAGGATATCCTGCTATTGACACACTTGAATCATGCAATAGAACTTGACAACGTAATTGAGGCAGTCCAGACCGTGCAGGTTGGTTAGACTGAGCAAGTGTTTGGTGGTTGCAGGCCTGTTCCACGCCTTTATATTAATTGATTAATATATGCAAATACATCTGGTGTATTTATGCAAATGAGGCACATATCATTTTATTGATCTTAACACAAAATATATAAAAGAGAACTTATACATTAAGAAAATGTGTATGTGTGTATATATGAGTGCATTTTAAGATTTGACAAAAATTGATGACCTGAAGTCCATTATTTGTCTGTGCCAGTAAAATGTTTTATGTGCTATAATTCAGTCAATATATGAGGGATTATACAATTCAAAACGTTTGGAATATCTTCATCCATTTTCCAACTGTTGAATTTATTATAATTGTTTTTAAAACCTTTTAACAATTTTGATGACCGTTGATATTAATATTAAACACTGGTGACACACATCCTGGTGTGGGGGTAAGTCTAGATAGAAAACACCAATATGGTGACACACATCCTGGTGTGGGGGTAAGTCTAGATAGAAAACACCAATATGGTGACACATCCTGGTGTGGGGGTAAGTCTTAGATAGAAAACACCAATATGGTGACACACATCCTGGTGTGGGGGTAAGTCTAGATAGAAAACACCAATATGGTGACACACATCCTGGTGTGGGGGTAAGTCTAGATAGAAAACACCAATATGGTGACACACATCCTGGTGTGGGGGTAAGTCTAGATAGAAAACACCAATATGGTGACACACATCCTGGTGTGGGGGTAAGTCTAGATAGAAAACACCAATATGGTGACACACATCCTGGTGTGGGGGTAAGTCTAGATAGAAAACACCAATATGGTGACACACATCCTGGTGTGGGGGTAAGTCTAGATAGAAAACACCAATATGGTGACACACATCCTGGTGTGGGGGTAAGTGTAGATAGAAAAACACCAATTACAGTCACATCTACAAGTTACTCCAACTCAGGTTGACTAATGTTAATATACCCTGTGTCCTCCCTCTTCCTCTTCCCCCCCCTTCTTCTTCTCCTCTCCCTCTTCCCCAGGGTGTGACGTGCATCCTGCCAGTCCTGAGGGAGGGAGTGTTGACAGGCAGTCCTGAGCAGAAAGAGGAGGCGGCTAAGGCACTGGGAGGAGTCATCAAGCTGACATCCCCTGATGCTCTCCGACCATCTGTGGTCAACATTACCGGACCGCTCATCCGTATCCTGGGAGACCGCTTTGCCTGGAGTGTGAAGACCTCTCTATTAGAGACACTCACCCTGCTGCTGGCCAAGGTCAGTGTCTGCTGATGATTCAGTCTGATGTTAAAGGCTGTGTTCGGTAAGCACAAAATGGGAGGAGACATTTTGGGGGAGGAAATGGGGTTAATACGTTAAATAAATAAACTATTTTCGCTCTTCCATTTCTAAACGTTTTCCCATTTTGTACCTACTAAACACAATCCTGTAGTTTCCTCCCTGCTGGAACGATGGTTGGTGTCTGGCTCTGGTCTTGACCCTGTTGCTCTGCCCCTGTCTCCAGGTAGGCATAGCCCTGAAGCCCTTCCTGCCCCAGCTCCAGACCACCTTCCTAAAGGCTCTGCAGGACTCCAGCCGGGCGGTTAGACTGAGGGCCGCTGAGGCCCTGGGCCAGCTGGTCTCTATCCACAGCAAGGTGGACCCTCTATTTACCGAGCAGCTCTCTGCCATCAACAACGCTGAGGACTCAGGAGTGAGGTACGCAAAACCATTAAATTATGAGAATGTTTCTGGAATTTAGAAACCCTCAGGTGTTCTTACTGAGAAACATTCTTACTGAGAAACAATATCAAGAGTAGTGATCAGTTCCATATAGGATTCCCCTCATTTAAAAAATTATTTTTGATTGATTAGATTCAATCAAAATTGTGATCCTAGTGTTCTGCTCCCATATTTCAGGGAGACCATGCTACAAGCCTTACGATTTGTCATCCAGGGAGCGGGTTCAAAGGTTGACCCAGCCATCAGGAAAAACATTACCACGACATTGCTGAGCATGCTGGGACATGATGAGGTATGTACAAAGATGGTGGATAAATGAAGAGGGTTCACTCAGGTCTTTGTCAGTTCTGGTCTACTTAACGGGGTGGTTCTCCCATAGGCACCAATGCAATAGCAGATGTGTCTGGTCTACTTACAGGCTGACAACACCGCTTGCGTCGCATTTTGAAATCTATATTATTCAATCATTGCACCCACACTGCATTGCCACGGGCTAAAATAGAAGTCAGTTCTATTTGTGACGCAGATTGCACAGCAAGTCCTGCCTCTCCCATCTCCTCATTGGTTTATAGAAGCAGGTACCCACGTGCCATCTCCTCATTGGTAATACCCACGTGGGTGACTGAAAGACGAATGAGGTCAGTGGTGGTAATGCACCTAATTTATGAAAGTTGCCAATCGCAATATAATGTCAGTAGAAGAAAAGGCCTAGGAGGAGAGATGACTAGAAATGATTCGGTTGACCGTTTTATGTGTGGATAAATTGTCGGAGTAGAGGACCTTGTGCGTTTCAGGTAAGATAACAACTCTATGTTTATATCCCAGGACAAATTAGCTAGCTATATAGGACAAATTAGCTAGCAAGTGCAAGTTAGCTAGCTAAATTGCCGTAAATGTTTAATGCTTTTCGACCTGTTCCCAAATCAATGTAATTGGGCTAGAATTTGTTTTGATATTTTAACCTGCGTGTCGTGATCGTGTTTTGTGTGGGGGGACAAAATAAATGTATGCACGATGGCGCACGCGCACAGCCGATTTGGGTTCCGAGTTAGTGAGCTCGAAGTATTCAGACAGTGACAAATGTTTTGCTTTGGCAATTCTAGCACGTTGGTTAATGTGTAGACTGTTGACTTTAATTTGAGGGTATTTTCATCCATATCAGCTTAACCATTTAGAAATTACTGCAGTTTTTGTATATAGTCCCTGTCCATTTTAGGGGACTAAAAGTATTGTGACAAATTAAGTTGTGTATTATAGTCAACCATTTTTAGTATTTGGTCCCATATTCCTAACATGCAATGATTACATCAAGCTTGTGACTCTACAAACGTGTTTGCTGCATTTGCTGTTTTGGTTGTGTTTCAGATTATTTTGTGCCCAATAGAAATGAATGGTAAATAATGTATTGAGTCACTTTTATTGTAAATAAGAATCTAATATGTTTCTAAACACTTCTACGTTAATGCAGATACTACCATTTATTATGCATAGTCCTGACTGAATCATGAATAATGAAGAGTGAGAAAGTTATACGCACAAATATCATACCCTCAAAGACATGCAATAACGGGAGGTTAGCATTTTTTTGGGGGGGGGGGGGGGGGGGTGATATTTATGCCTAACTTTCTCACTCATCATTATTCACAATACATTCAGGACTATCCATCATCATGGTAGCATCCGCACTAATGCAGAAGTGTTTACAAACATTATTCTTATTTATAATAAAAGTAACTCAAATGACACACTACATTATTTACCATTTCTATTGGACACAAAATATGAAACGCCACCAAAACAAACAGCAAATGCATCCAACAAGTTTGTAGAGTCACAAACTTGATGTAATCATTGCGCGCTAGGAATATGGGACCAAATACTAAATACTACTTGACTACTTTAATACACGTATAAGTGAATTTGTGCCAATACTTTTGGTCCCCTATAATGGGGGACTATATACATAAAGTGCTGTAATTTCTAAACGGTTCATCCGATATGGATGAAAATACCTTGAAGTTAAAGCTGGCAGTCTGCACATTAACCGTATAGTCAATGTATCATTTAAAATCCAAAGTGCTGTCATACAGAGCCAAAACAACAACAGTGTCACTGGCCCAATACTTTTGAAGCTTACTGTAGTTCCTTGACTTTCATTGAACCAAACAAAAGCCGCGAATGGGGTGTCTCACTTCCTCTTCCATGTCTGGTATGTCTTTGTGCAGATACACTGACTACAGCACGTATGAATGCAACAAAAATGCTTAAGGCAGACTACTGATCGCCCCTTTGTCTCCGTTAGTGGTAATTGTTAGAATTGAGTGCAAAACAATATCAGTTTTATCTTGCTAGCTAAATATATATTTTACCTGCAATACTGAACCTCAGTATTGGTCACAAGGACACATTCAGATCCAAGTTTCAGTGACAGAATCTTTTAGAGTGCAATGTTACATTTTAGCTCTGATCAGACTTGACTTCCGTCAGTCTAGGCAGGATGTGGCTTTATGAAAGTGGTTTTTGGCCTCCTTGTCAGCATGTGTGTATGAAAGCCTTAAAGCGGCAATATGTAACTTTTTGTGCAACCTGACCAAATTCACATAGAAATGTGTGTTATAGATCTGTCATTCTCATTGAAAGCAAGTCTAAGAAGCGGTAGATCTGTTCTATGTGCACTTTTTATTCTTCACGTTCTCAACTTTCATTTTTGCTCCTTTTACTTGCGGTTTTGTACACCAGCTTCAAACGGCTGAAAATACTATATTTTTGGTTATGGAATATATATTTCAGTGTTTTTGCTTGTTTTGTCACAAACTGAAATTAGACGAACTATTAGAATTTTAGAAACCAGGTGCATCTTTAAGTAGACTGATGTCGGTCTAACTGTGTGTTTGTGTGTGTGTAGGATGCTACACGCATGTCCTCAGCAGGGTGTGTAGGAGAGCTGTGTGCCTTCCTGTCTGAAGAGGAGCTGAGAAGTGTGTTGCTTCAGCACGTCCTGGGTAGGAATTTACTGTTGCACCATACTCTCCCTCACACTACCCACTACCCAGGGTTTCAGGAGGGAATGTCTTTCTTGTAACCAAAAAGCTAGCCACTTAGCTAGCAAGTCAGCAAACCAAATGCTGGAGCCCTGAGCTGGATATAATTTATTTGACTCATCTTAGATTTCTTATAGTTTCAACCCCGCAGCCCCCCAAAAATAATATATTTTTTTAAACATTTTACTGTATTAAAAATTATACCGTTGGTATTTCAAAATACCCCCCGGTATACAGTATAAATGGTATATCACCCAAGCCTAATTTATAGCATGTTACTGTAAAGCCACTACGTTCCAAGTTAGACACTTATTAATGGTAAAATCATATACGGGTACGAGTGTAAAGGGCTACCTCACTCTATCAAAATGGTAAAGTAGTAAGGAAAGACATTCATGTTTGTACTAAAACAGTGCTCTCTCTTCTTCTAGCTGACATATCAGGTGTGGACTGGATGGTGCGTCATGGTCGCAGTATGGCCCTGGCCATCGCAGTCAAGTCTGCCCCCGAGCAGCTGTGTGTGGAGGAGTACAGTTCAACTGTGATGGAGACCATCCTTGCCAATGCCACTGCAGACAGGGTAGATCCCATTAGTTTACTCATTCTGTTCAACCAGACCATGGAAGGATTTGCTTTCCAAGCACTCTCTTCCCCTGTCTTTACCTTCTCTGACTAAACACTGTGCCCTGTCTCCTCAAGATCCCCATAGCCACCAGTGGGATCAGAGCCATGGGCTACCTGATGAGACATCATCTCAGAACCGAGGGAGCAAGTGGCTCATCACAGCGCATTATCACACAGTTTGTCAAAGTGAGGCAGGGGGGTACTTTCTCTTTAAGGTCACTTTTTTTCCCATTTGCATTTTTTTTTTTGCCAATCAAGCACTGAAAGTGTGTATATTGTTCAATATTTGGGGTGCATGAATATGGATATTATCTGTAAGAAATAAGAACCACTATGACAGTGCTCCTCTGAGGATTTGTCAGTAACCTCTCTCCTGTAATTTCCCCTGCAGTGTCTCCAGAACCAGTCCAGTGACATCAGGCTGGTGTCGGAGCGGGTGCTGTGGTGGGTGTTTAAGGACAAGGCCACGCCCTCCCTGGAGCCCGCCCTCATCAAGCCTCTGGTGAAGAGCCTGCTGGACAATACCAAGGACAAGAACACCAGCGTCAGAGCCCAGAGCGAACACACCATCGTCAGCCTGCTCCGACTGCGCCAGGGAGAGCAGACCATGCAGGTCCGTGACACACACATACAAATAAACATCCACACAGTCTCAATACTCATTATAAAGAGGACAATACTCGGGCTGATGGATTTAAGTTGTGCATTGTGCATCTGGTGTACCTATCCAATAATATTCAAATCTCTCACTCTGTAATGTTATGTTTGTCTTTCAGAGCGTTAGTGCCATCCTTGACTCCGCAAGTAATGACCTGCTGTCTGACTGTCACCGCCGCTCCCTGAGGAAGATCTCCAGCCTTCCAGACTCTAACGAAGAGATTGACGACACCATCCTCACGTGATGGGCAGGACTGAACACAGCTTGACAAATCCATACGGTTGCTCATGTACTCAGAAAAGACCTCCACAGCAATCAAGAAAAACTCTGCTGTCACGTCTCACAAATGCATACATCTATGGAGAGAACCCTCACACACACATACATCCCCATTAACTCCATGTTATCCATGGACCAAGGAAAAGGTATGAATTTACTCACTTTCCTTCATAATCCCCCCCTTTGGACAATTATTTCATTTTTTGATGTTTTAGTGGCTCTAAACATACATTTAGAACATTTGTTTCATCTCACTAAGTGCAGTTAAATTTCCTGAGTGAGCTCACTGCATAAAGAAAGTAATTTGTGCCAATTCCTTTGACATTTTAAATGTGTATTCAATGTCCCTCTTATTTTATTGAATTTATTTCGAGCATCACTGATACTAGTATAACAAAGCAGCAATTACATTTCTCCCATTGCTTATTCTCTGGGTTTTATACCTCTGCTTTGTGTGTGTGGGGAACGCAACCTGTTACCTTTATGATAAAGTTGATATTCTAAACAATTATACGGTTGTAAAAATAAATCAAATAAAGACCTTGATTTGATAATGGTTTGAATTAGTCTGAATTAACTCAATACTTTTTGCCACCTTGTGAACGTCACTCATTATATTTATCTAATTGCATTCACCAGTATACAACACAAGTTACACAAATTGGAAATGTAGCTAGTAAGTCATATGTCCTCTGTAAATTCAGAGAAGTATCCCTTAAGAGTGAAAAACTGCTGCCTATGACTTGGATACACATGAGACTGGATGTGGTGCTTTTTAGCAATTGTGTTGCTCCGAATTCAGTCTGTCTAGGTCAAAGGTGTAGAATTATTTACGAACAAATGGAAAGGTGCAAACTTTCAACGGCTCCCTGCATTGTGGCTAGAATCAATGTGCCCAAATGGATTAATGGTCCCACTTTGTCGTGCGTCTGCGCAGTGAGCATGGTTCGCGTAGGGTTGGGTGCACAACACTGTGCAGTAACTACCAGAGAAGGAAGCGGAGTTTCCGGCAATTTGCAACAGAGGGAGAGGATTGCTGACACCGCCGGCTCGGGGGCTAGCAATTGGGCACACTCATTCATATTGGGGGTAGGGTTGGTGAATTACAAGCCAAGGGTACAGACAGCAAGTCGAGAGGAAGACCAAAGTAACAGCAAAAGGCGGGGTGACCCACCAACTACCGGCATGGCCAGGGACTACGATTACCTCTTCAAGCTGCTCATCATCGGTGACAGTGGTAAGCGAATACCGGGGATGTGTGACGGGAAATGGGCCTTTCTAGGTTTTTACACGACGAGTCGCAGAAATGTAGGTCGAGGTTCATAACGTGATTTTGGACTCCGTTTTAAGTTGACGTCTTCATTTTAAAAGTCCACATCCAATATTTTAGAGCAATGGGAAAGAGCGGTGACTAGGGCGGAGGTTGTGTATCGCAGGCTGTCAGCCGATCAGGCCGGATATCGCTCGCTGCACGATAGTGTATTAGCGTCTATACTGGGACGAATTCCATCCATTCTAAGAATGTTATTTATGCGGGATACTTGACTGCCCAAGTATTATGGTGTTCCAAGTGTGTACATTGTAACTAAATGTTTACATTACTTCGTAAAGCTAGCAAAGTGCTATTAGATTACTAGTTATAGCTACACTACAGTTCGCTAGTAAGCTAACGTTAGTCAGCTAACGTTACATACTTACTGGCGAGTGTTTTTATTTTATCCCAGTAGCTAGCGGCTCCATTGAAGTTGTTAACCAACGGTTATCCTGCTGTGTCAACTAGCTAGGTGTCTTGTCAGTGTAGTAGTAAAATATATATATATTTTTTCAGTAGTAGTTATGCTTGTAATTGCATATTAAAATGTGAATTGCAGAATTGTTTACAATAACCTTGGCTTGAATGATTTCTAGATGCTCCCTTGTTAGGGCCTAGTAGACAAATGATGCAGTAATGAAACATTCATAATATCATGATCCAACTAAATGCCAGAAGTCCAGTGAATGAGGTATATTAGCGAAGAACAATACTACCACGTGTTGTTTTTCTACCTCCTACTCATTTTTTTTTTAAAAGATGGTTGCATTCAGGTGAAAACATAAATCCACATTGACAACTCCACAATCACAATCCCTTTGTTGGGAAAGATCCATTGACACTCCCGGTCCTGGCACTGGCAGCTAGCTGATCACAATAGTGGGAAAGAAAGCAGTCCCCTTAGTACCACAGACACACAGGGGCCTGTGTCCCCTCAGCTGCAGTCTGGTACCAGTATTAGCACCGCTGTTATGAGATTCAGAGAAAATGTAAACCAATGCTCAAATGCAAGTCCTGTCCCCTCCCCTGTCACACTTACACATGCAATTGTTGCTGAGATCGATCTGACACGTATAGGGTTTAGCTCAGATCAAGGGTCCCTTTCTGCACCTCATGGTCCCTCTGCAGTTAATTGGTCAATGAAAACTATTATTTGGACTGACAGAGGTCAAGTTTTGCATGACAACAACAAAGCAGAAACCAACTGTCACCCAGGCTACTGTGCCTCACATTTGTTAACTAGTTTAAATACAATATTGATGATTTTGAATGACATACTGTATTTTGTAACTTGTGCTTTTTCTTATCATCCTAGACACATTCAGGGACTATATCTTGACCACATGTTCCTATATGACAGATAGGTACTCCTTCACAGACCGATAATAGTCCTCCAGGTATCACTGACGACTGTTTTACCCGTTAGACCAGAGATGGGTAATGGACCTGCCAGGTACCAGAGATTCTACAGGTTTACCCTCGACTCACCCAGTCATTGATATCATTCACTGTTAACAAGACTGACTACTGGACTGTCCAGTCCATCATTCAAAACAAAGATGGATTTCACTGGCTTACGACAGAGCCTGATTAAAAGGTAGCAATGATATGGTGATGTGGTTGTTAGTGGCCTGACAGATGTAAGTATTGTTACCCACAGAAAGAACACTATCTGTTTCTTGTAGCTGCAAGTAATGCTGTCTGGTGAAAGTGAACAAGACTCAGTGAATGATCAGAGGGATTTGTTTTCTGATGGGCTTTTAACTCAGGACCAATCAACCGCAGCTAGGCATGATCACATTACCTTTAGCTAGCAACTGATCTGAGCTGGTAGTACCTCTGCCTGGACTCACAGTTAAGCTCTGACATTTTGGCCAACTCCTCATCTGACAGTTGGCTAGCTGCCTGTCTTTGCCTCTAAGTGAATTCACTGAAAGTGTCATCTGATTGGTGTACCAAGTAATTTGCAACATGGGATGTTATGAACTGTACCAGAATAATTTTTTGCAAACCATCACCTCTATATTATTGTGATCTTAAACCTACTAAAGGTTATGCAGAGTTCAGCTGTCACTGTCTTTTATACATGGACTAGATGGCATGTATTTGTCTGAGTGCATGCTGTCAAGGCCTGGCTGACTGACTGTGCTAATATACACTACATGACCAAACGTATGTGGACACCTTCTTGTCAAACATCTTCAGATATCATGGGCATTAATATTGAGTTGGTCCCCCCCTTTGCTGCTGTAACAGCCTCCACTCTTCTGGGAAGGCTTTCCACTAGATGTTGGATCATTGCTGGAGGGAATTACTTCCATTCATCCTTGAGCATTAGTGAGGTTGAGCACTGATGTTGGGTGATTAGGTCTGGCTCGCCATCAGCGTTCAATTCATCCCAAAGGTGTTTGATGGAGTTGAGGTCAGGGCTCTGACCAGGCCAGTCAAGTTCTTCCACACCGATCTCAACAAACTATTTCTGTATGGACCTCGCTTTGTGCATGTGGGCATTGTCATGCTGAAACAGGAAAGGGCCTTCCCCAAACTGTTGCCACAAAGTTGGAATCACAGAATTGTCGAGTATGTCATTGTATGCTGTAGCATTAAGATTTCCCTTCACTGGAACTAAGGGGCCTAGCCCGAATCATGGAAAAACAGCCCCTCACAATTATTTATCCTCCACCAAACTTTACAGTTGGCACTCAGGCGGGTAGCGTTCACCTGTCATCCGCCAAACCCAGATTCTTCCGTCAGACTGCCAGATGGGGAAGCGTGAATCATCACTCCAGAGAACGCATTTCCACTGCTCCAGAGTCCAATGGCGGGGAGCTTTACACCACTCCAGCCGATGCTTGGTATTGCGCATAGTGATCTTAGGCTTGTGTGTGGCTGCTCAGCCATGGAAATCCATTTCATGAAGCTCCCGACGAGCACCTATTGTGCTAACGTTGCTTCCAGAGCCAGTTTGGAACTCCGTAGTGAGTGTTGCACACTGAGGACAGACAATATAAAACAATATTCGCTACGTGCTTTAGTGCTCGTCGGTCCCGTTCTGTGAGCTTGTGTGGCATACCACTACGCGGCTGAGCCATTGTTGCTCCTAGATGTTTACGGTTATATGCATTCACTGTTGACCAGGGCAGCTGTCGCAGGGCCGAAATTTGATGAACTGACTTGTTGGGGAGGTGGCATCCTATGACTGTGCCACTTTGAAAGTAACTGAGCTCTTCAGTAAAGCCATTTGACTGTCAATGTTTGTATATGGAGTTTGCATGGCGGTGTGCTTGATTTTATACACCTGTCAGCAACGGGTGTGGCTGAAAAAGTCACTCATTTGAAGGGATGTCCACATACCTTTGTGTATATATAGTGTATCTATACGATATCAGGAACACACCAGCCTAGTTTTAGGTGTTTTTTTATTTTATTTTATTTCACCTTTATTTAACCAGGTAGTCTAGTTGAGAACAAGTTCTCATTTACAACTGCAACCTGGCCAAGATAAAGCATAGCAGTGTGAACAGACAACAACACAAAGTTACACATGGAGTAAACAATAAACAAGCCAATAACACAGTAGAAAAAAGAAAGAGTCCGTATATACATTGTGTGCAAAAGGCATGAGGAGGTAGGCGAATAATTACAATTTAGCAGATTAACACTGGAGTGATAAATGATCAAATGGTCATGTACAGGTAGAGATACTGGTGTGCAAAAGAGCAGAAAAGTAAATAAATAAATAAAAACAGTATGGGGATGAGGTAGGTAAATTGGGTGGGCTATTTACAGATGGACTATGTACAGCAGCAGCGATCGGTTAGCTGCTCAGATAGCAGATGTTTAAAGTTGGTGAGGGAGATAAGTCTCCAACTTCAGTGAATTTTTTTTTGCAATTCGTTCCAGTCACAGGCAGCAGAGAACTGGAAGGAAAGGCGGCCAAATGAGGTGTTTGCTTTAGGGATGGTCAATGAGATACACCTGCTGGAGCACGTGCTACGGGTGGTTGTTGCCATGGTGACCAGTGAACTGAGATACTTTACATGGACTTGTAGATGACCTGGAGCCAGTGGGTCTGGCGATGAATATGTAGCGAGGACCAGCCGACTAGAGCATACAGGTCGCAGTGGTGGGTGGTATAAGGTGCTTTAGTAACAAAACGGATGGCACTGTGATAAACTGCATCCAGTTTGCTGAGTAGAGTATTGGAAGCTATTCTGTAGATGACATCGCCGAAGTCGAGGATCGGTAGGATAGTCAGTTTTACTAGGGTAAGTTTGGCGGCGTGAGTGAAGGAGGCTTTGTTGTGGAATAGAAAGCCGACTCTAGATTTTATTTTATTTTAGATTGGAGATGTTTGATATGAGTCTGGAAGGAGAGTTTACTGTCTAGCCAGACACCTAGGTACTTATAGATGTCCACATATTCTTGGTCGTAACCATCCAGGGTGCTGATGCTAGTCGGGCGTGCGGGTGCAGGCAGCGAACGGTTATCGTCCTCTGTTATTCCTCCTGGCTCTTTCATGGTCAGAGAAAAACAGAGCTATGGAAATATGATGACTCTGGTGGCAAGCATATGTTTACAAAACATAACTCGAAGTCAGATAAATCTACATCTTCCTTCAAATTAGCTTACTCATGAAAACCTCTGTGTAGCCTAAACGTCATAATTAAAGGGTGGTAAGAAATCAAATCTACTGAGTTGGAAGCCTTTTTAATCTGACTCTCAACCTGTCATTTTCTCTTCATTTCAGGAGTGGGGAAGAGCAGTCTCCTCCTGCGGTTTGCAGACAACACATTTTCAGGTAAGAGTAAATCTATCAGGTTATAAGTTGTTTGTTCTGTTGTATTTGAACAACTGTCCAACCCACACTACGTACAGTGAGTATTTGCCTTGCAAAATCAGACACTGGGTCTGTGTAACTTGTGTTGTTTTTGTTGTTGTTTGCAGGTAGCTACATCACCACGATTGGAGTGGACTTCAAGATCCGGACAGTGGAGATCAATGGGGAGAAGGTGAAGCTGCAGATCTGGGATACGGCTGGACAGGAGCGCTTCCGCACCATCACCTCCACGTGAGTACAGGCAGGGATGACTAACACGCATACACAAACACATGGAGAGCTGCAGTATTTTTTTACGAGGCCAACTTTTATGATAGTTTGAGCAAGTACTTCTCAAAGACTAGAATCATTTCCATGTTCTTTTTGGAATCTGATGAAATTTCCCACAGACCTTAATTACAAATTTTAGTAACAGGCGGTTTTTAGTCAGAATTATAGGACGGTAAAGGTTGGAGCTCAATGGCTCTCTCACTTGGGTGTCATCCCCATGGAGTTGCTTCACCTTGTTTCTATTTCTATTGCAGAAATTAGTGCCAATGCAATTTATTTTCTTCCTTTTATTTTTACATTTTCTTGTGCTTGCCTCCATTGTCCAAGTTTCTCATTTTCTGTCCGTTGTGTATTTCGGCTCCATGTTTGACAGATAAATACTTGTGTAGAGCCTGGGTTTCTTGGGACACAGGTATTGCTCTGGCTACCAGATAATTTATTTTTTTGCCAAGTGGAATAGGGTCATTGCCTTTTTAAAATTGTGGCACAAATAACTAACAATGACCGAATTGGAAGACATTCCTCTCTGAATTCCTATTGTTTTTTTTACTATGGCAGGTATTTTCTCTCAAGTGAGTGCTTCCTAAGCTGGAGTGGCTGAGAGAGTGTGCCCAGCCTTTCTTCTCTCTGTCATGAGAAATATGTGTAGTAATGAGCCGTTAGCATTCCTGAACAAGAATGCCGTCACTCAGGAGGGTAGGGTAAAGGTCTGTGAGCTAGTGAGAATGACCTAACAACCGTCTGACTCACACTGCTCTCAGTTTGTCATGAATAGGACAGCATATAAAAAAAAACATTCACTCCTTTTGGACTTTGCCGGACGGTACAATACTTTGACACTGTTTGGCTTTGATGACCTGCTACTATGACAGAGTGGAGATAGTAAAAACCTTGCTGCTTTGGACATTCACTCAATTTACAATAACGACAGTGAGGAACTGACAAAGGTGTTGAGAAAGAGAGGCATTTGAACCTGTGCATGTTTCCCAAGCCCCCTGGGAAATGTGTCAATTTCTTCTCAGAAACAGAGCTGCTGGTTTTCCTATGGGAAAACCTCTACAAGTCTACAGCATGGATTCAGTGTGTGTTTTCTACTGAGCTGAGGGAACCTGGCTGTGTGAGGAGGGAGGTGGAGACTGCTACTGCTGGGTTGTTTTCGCTGATTGTTAATTGTGGAGAAGTAGAGTGGCATGGTGCCTCGTTAGGTCTATGTGAATTTCAGGATAGAGATGGCTCACAGAGCCCTGTGTGCTGGAGTGGGAAACCCCACCTCCGTAAGGTAAATGGTCAGCCCACCCAGGGTGTATTTTGCCATATGTCCTTCCGTCAGTCACAGTCCAGTAGCTGCCATATGTTTGTCTTTATAGACAGCAGCGTGTGTGTGTGTGTGGGGAGGGAGGGAGGGACTGGAGTATGGCTCCAGCGCCCACTGTGTGTTTGTGGTTCTCCATTCATCTGTGCAGAACACCCCCGCTGACTGCCCCCTTACTCCTGGGCTGTGTGTGTCAGGCCATTACAATATCTCACACAAACACACACACCACCCGCCCCTTTGAAAGGCCTATTGTGCTTTTTGTGTGTGTGGTGCAGTCAGATTGGGGATGCACCCTCATTTTGGGTCCTAGTCAAACTTATTCAGACATTATTTTTTTGTTGTTCATGAATACTGTGGCTGTCCTCTACTTCCAGCTCTGTATAGCCTATATACAGGTAACTGCCAAAATAAAAGAAACACCAGCATAAAGTGTCTTAATAGGACGCTGGGCCAACACGACCCGCCAGAACATCTTCATTGCGTCTTGGCATAGATTTTAAATGTCCGGAATTCTATTGGAGGTATGTGACGCCATTCACCCACAAGAAATTGCTTAATCTGGTGTTTTGTTGCTTATGGTGGTGAAAGATGCTGTTTCAGGCACCACTCCAGCATCTCCCATAAGTGTTCAATTGGGTTGAGATCTGGTGAGTGAGACGACACACACACACACACACACACTTTAAACCCCCCGTGCTCCTTTGAGACCCCTCTTTCAAAGTCACTGTTTGGCAGATGTTATTGCGGGTGCAGCGAAATGCTTGTGCTTCTAGTTCTGACAGTGCAGTAATATCTCAGTTTCACAACATATACCCAAAATACACGTAAATCTAAGTAAGGAATGGATTAAGAATATATATATATATATATATATATATATATATATATATATATATATATATATATATATATATATATATATATATATATATATATATACATACATACATACATGCATGCATGCATGCATGCATGCATGCATGCATACATACATACATATACAGTTGGAAGTCGGAAGATTACATACACCTTAGCCAAATACATTTAAACTCCGTTTTTCACAATTCCTGACATTTAATCCTAATAAACAATTCCCTGTCTTAGGTCAGTTAGGATCCCCACTTTATTTTAAGAATGTGAAATGTCAGAATAATAGAAGAGAGAATGATTTATTTCAGATTTGATTTCTTTCATCACATTCCCAGTGGGTCAGAAGTTTGCATACACTCAATTAGTATTTGGTAGCATTGCCTTTAAATTGCTTAACTTGGGTCAAACGTTTTGGGTAGCCTTCCACAAGCTTTCCACAATAAGTTGGGTGCATTTTAGCCCATTCCTCCGGACAGAGCTGGTGTAACTGAGTCAGGTTTATAGGCCTTTTTGCTCGCACACGCTTTTTCAGTTCCGCCCACAAATGTTCTATGGGATTGAGGTCAGGCCTTTGTGATGGCCACTCCAATACATTGTTGTCCTTAAGCCATTTTGCCACAACTTTGGAAGTATGCTTGGGGTCATTGTCCATTTGGAAGACCCATTTGCGACCAAGCTTTAACTTCCTGACTGATGTCTTGAGATGTTGCTTCAATATATCCACATTTTCTTTCCTCATGATGCCATCTGTTTTGTGAAGTGCACCAGTCCCTCCTGCAGCAAAGCACCCCCACAACATGCTGCTGCCACCCCCACAACATGATGCTGCCACCCCCGTGCTTCACGGTTGGGATGGTGTTCTTCGGCTTGCAAGCCTCACCCTTTTCCCTCCAAACATAACGATGGTCATTATGGTCAAACAATTATATTTTTCTTTCATCAGACCAGAGGACATTTCTCTAAAAAGTATGATCTTTGTCCCCATGTGCAGTTGCAAACTGTAGTCTGTCTGCAGTCACTTCTTCCTTGCTGAGTGGCCTTTCAGGTTATGTTGATCTAGGACTCGTTTTACTGTGGATATAGATACTTTTGTACCTGTTTCCTCCAGGTCCTTTGCTGCTGTTCTGGGATTAATTTGCACTTTTCGCACCAAAGTACGTTCATCTCTAGGAGACAGAAAGCGTCTCCTTCCTGAGCGGTATGATGGCTGCGTGTTTATACTTGCGTACTGTTGTTTGTACAGATGAACGTGGTTTCTGATTTATTTTGATTTTTCCATGATGTCAAGCAAAGAAGCACTGAGTTTGAAGGTAGGCCTTACAGGTACACCTCCAATTGACTCAAATTATGTCAATTATCCTATCAGAAGCTTCTAAAGCCATGACATTTTCTGGAAATTTCCAAGCTGTTTAAAGGCACAGTCAACATAGTGTATGTGAACTTCTGACCCACTAGAATTGTGACTAAGTGAAATAATCTGTCTTTAAACAATTGTTGGAGAAATGACTTGTGTCATGCACAAAGTAGATGTCCTAACCGACTTCAACTGTATATATGAAATGGGTGATTCAATATGTAAACACAATTTTAAAGTGACTTAAGATACCGTAGAATAGTGTGGAGTACAGTTTATACGTATGGGATGAGTAATGCTAGATACAGGACATTATTAAAGTGGCTAGTGATCCATTTCTAAAAGTTGCTAGTGATCCATTTCTAAAAGTTGCCAGTGATCCCTAATCTATGCCTATAGGCAGCCGCCTCTGATGTGCTGGTGATGGCTGTTTAGCAGTCTGATTGGCTTGAGATAGAAGCTGTTTGTCAGTCTCTCGGTCCCTGCTTTGATGCACCTGTACTGACCTTGCCTTCTGGATGGTAGCGGGGTGAACAAGCAGTGGCTCGGGTGCTTGATCTTTTTGGCCTTCCTGTGACATCAGGGGTGCTGTAGGTGTCCAGGAGGGCGGGAAGTTTGCCCCTGGTAATGCGTTGGGCAGACTGCACCACCCTCTGGAGAGCTTTGCGGTTGTGGGCTATGCAGTTGCAGTACCAGGCGGGGATACAGCCCGACAGGATGCTCTCAATTGTGCATCTGTAAAAGTTTGTGAGCGTTTTAGGTGTTAAGCCAAATTTCTTTAGACTCCTGAGGTTGAAGAGGCGCTGTAGCGCCTTCTTCACCCCACTGTCTGTATGATGTGTACGCCGAGGAACTTGAAGCTTTCCACCTTCTCCACTGCGGTCCCATCTGTGGATAAAGGGGTGCTGGCTAAATTACCAATCTGGCCCTCAAAACATCATGGCCACCTAATCATCCCCAGCTTACAATTGGCTCATTCATCCATCTCCTTTCCCCTGTAACTATTCTCCAGGTCGTTGCTGTAAATGAGAATGTGTTCTCAGTCAACTTACCTGGTAAAATAAAAATAAGTGTTTCCTTTATTTTGGCCAATATCTGTACATCAGTCTTTGTCATAGTCCACTGGACTCTTTCGTCTTCAAAGGAAAACTGTGGTGAGCATTATCCCTGGCTTCCTGCTGACCGTTGCCCCACCCTGCCTCAGAGACACTCCTTCTTGCTCTCATCCTTTCAGGAACACTATAATTAATATGGATTTTTGAACTCTGAGCAGCATGTGGAGTCAGTGTATATGTTATATGCTTTCAGTTAATTTTGGCTGTTATGGGAATGACAAAAGGAAATAAATTGTCTATATTGTGCCATTTATTGGAAAAGGTTTATTGGATCATAAAGAAGCATCGCATCTTAATTGTGAGCATGTGCAGTCCTGGGCTCATTTGTCTTCAATCATACTCTTTGCTTTGTTAACATCAGTTGGGATTGATTGAAATCGCCAATGTGTGTTTGTGTAATAGTGTGACTCTGTTCTCTAAGTTAGGCTCCCCCTATTGGACTTGAGGTCAACATGCTGACTGCTCTCTCTTTCTGTCTCTGTCTCCAGATACTATAGAGGAACACATGGGGTCATAGTGGTATATGATGTCACAAGTGCCGAATCCTTTGTCAATGTGAAACGATGGCTACATGAAATCAACCAGAACTGTGATGACGTGTGTCGAATATTAGGTGAGTCCAGTCCACCTGTTTCAAATACCTTTACTCAGTGCAGTGTTTTTGCAGCAGGGACCCTTGCTTAAGGCCGTATGAAATCCTTGCAGTGGACGGAATCGCGGAATCCAGACATTAAAATGGAATTCAACAATATAAAAAATCGTTTAACTTTTATTGAATGCTGTTAACTAATTAGAACATTTATTAATTTGCACAAATTTCTCATAAGACATGAAAATAATGAAGCAACAGAATAGGAATGCCCCTGTCTGTGTGCGGTGCACACATTTGTCTATCAATTATTGCATCGACATGAACACAGAACATAAAACAAAATTGTATCTATACAAAAAAGTGTAATTTTGAGAGTGAAAAACGTAAAATAATCTGAAACCGGGGAAAACGAAACTGAGGAATCTGGAAAAAATGCAACAGATTTGAACGGATCCTACATCCAGTTGAGCAGAACGCTAAAAAGGTCTTTCTATTCCTATTCTGCCTTAGTGGGAAACAAGAACGATGATCCCAACTCAAAGGTGGTGGAGACGACTGACGCACAGAAGTTTGCAGAGCAGATGAGCATCAACCTCTTTGAGACGAGTGCAAAAGAGAACATCAATGTGGAAGAGGTAAGTCATTGGCCAGGGGACCCTGTAATATTAGTAATGGAAAGTTGAGTGGGTAGAATTGTTCATGGAACACAGGCTTGAAGGTGAGGTTGTTGTTGCTTCATTGGAGGAAATGTATAACAATCTCTCATCCAAAACAATGTAGTTGATTGTTTACCATATTGTGTTGTTTTGTGATTTCCCCACAGATGTTTAACTGTAGTTGATGGCGTTCACCATGTTGTTTTTGTGTTTTCCCCACAGATGTTTAACTGCATCACAGAGCTAGTGCTGAGAGCCAAGAAGGAGGTGCAGGCCAAGCAGCAGCAGCAGCAACAGAATGACGTGGTCAAACTCACCAAGAACAGTAAACGAAAGAAAAAGTGCTGCTAGCGAACTCGAACCCACTCACAAAGTTCAGCAGCGTCTGCTCCAGAGATCACACACGGGATGGGACTCCAAGCATCTAAATTAAGACAAGATAGATTTAATAAATATACAATGGGAAAAAAGTCCCCTTTGGACAAAAATCATGAAGAAAAAAACTAAATGTACAGATTTGATTAGAAGTCAGAAGTTTTATTTGGAATTCAGCAGATGAGCACTATTTAACAGTGATCCTCCTTGAAGGATCTGCAAGCAGACAAGTGATGGCCATAATGCTCAGATTTCTATATGCATATATCGGTATCTATTTTGTCCTTCTCATTCCACTTCACACGGGACATTGAGTCAAGTGAAACTGTGCACCCGAAGTGGAGGACTCACTTTTTTTTTGATGATTTTCTTAGTCTTTTGGGGGTGAGGGGTGGGGTCTGTTGTTGGAATGGGGGACTAAGTAAAACATCTTTACTGGGGAAGGGGTTCACAACCTTCATACATTTTTTTAATTTAGACTTTTCAGACACCTGTATGGCTCATCCCAACCCATTATGAACTTCTGGTTTGTTTTTGGACTTGATGGGAAAATATCATGAGGATGATGATTGATAGGCAACCTTTAGCAACTAATCCAATGGACAGAACTGGTGACTTCTATCTTATCTTTGGTTCTCTTTTTTTGCCAAGCTTTTTCTCCTCTTCCCCTTAATCTCTAGCCAATGACCGGTTTCTAGAGAGGTTTTCAGAGTAGTGAACCACTCCCATGGCCCTGGCTGGGACGCAATGCTCTGCCATCACCACTCACTGCAGTCCTATTGTGCGCTAAGTTTGTTTTTAAAAGAAGAAAAAAATCTTCCACTTTTTTAAAACAATGATACTGCCAATATGTTGTGAATGAAATAGTTAGAAACTCTGTGTCTCCCCTTATTGGACTGTTTGCCATAGAGACCCACTGGGTGTAGTAATTTGGGGTTAGGGTCTGTAGGGGCCCAGGTAGCCCTCAGGGAGAGAGCCCAGGAACCACTCTCTAACCACACTCCAGCCTCTGGCCTCTACTCCCATGCACCAAACACCTCATATCAGCACCTCTCAGCTATGGATTCAACCCCCTTAGCTTCCGCCACTTGTGGTGCATTTTAATTATAACATCTATCAGTGCAGGGTGCATTTGGTTTGTGCCAGGAGGATGGTGTTGACAAGAAATGGGAGGTTTATTGTAGTCGGTGCAGTGATCCTGATCCATAGCTGACTGGTTAGCCTTGTGCGTGTGTGTTCAGCACTTAACACTGTTTGAAGGGGTATGTATAAGGTATCTGACATGCATTTTAGTATTCATAAGCTATCAAGGAGCTTGCAAAATGTTCTGAACTATTAACACGTGTATGCCTGGTGGTTTCGTCATGTTTCTATCTAGGACTTGTGACTATCTGGTTACCTGTTTAACCGAAGTCTTACTATCCAGTGTTCTGCTTGACTGTGAGTGAGTGGCAGGCTGGCAGTGAGAGACTGTTTCCTTCCTGAGGGTCTGCTATGGGGGAGCATTAGTGATGGAGCAATGAGAACCTTGACCGTAGCACTTTCCTACACACATCGGGCCCTGAATACCTCTCCCTCTGCTTGAGGGTAACTGGTGTAGGCTGAGGTGGCCATGATGTGGGTTTGGGAAATCTCTATGTGACCCTAACCAGACAACCATTGAGGTGGGGAACATGACAGTGCCACAACCTGAGCTCTGGGTGATGCAAGCCAGGCAGTGGAGAAATGGGATCAAATTCCAGACTGTATGATTTCTATTCATTATGTGTATATAAATATAGTTGTGTGTTTTATATTCAATATACAGAACATACACACATTCGCACACACAATTGTGCATGTATTGACATGCCTTGTGTGCTATGGTTGAAACACACTTATCAGCTGTGGTTTGCTGTACACTGGAGAAAGAGATGTACTATTCAGTTCCCGTCATGAATTTAATCAATAAACGTTTTAAAATAATAAATATTTGACACAATGACTGATCTCTCTTGTCAATTATTTGAAGCTTGCTCTTGATTCTTGTTGGGCTTCTGTCTTCTTGCTTTTTGTTAATAAAACTATGTAGGAATTGTGCAACTTAAATATCTTCTATAAAGCTGTTTTCTTCTTTGTTGTTGACCACAATGAAACTATATGAACTCACAGTGTAGAGCATTCATTTACTTTGACTGTAAGTGGCCTGATAAATGGAGTTTTGTCCATAGAAGGCAAGGGCTTTTTCTCAATATATGGAGTAGAGCCAAAGTAAGAACACTACCAAGACAGTTTCTTTATTTCTGTCCCCATTTTATTTTTTCACAGTGGCCTCCACATATAGAATCACATTCATTGGGTACACTTTCCCTTGGAAAATTGCTAGAAAAATCACTTCTCATTTACAATATTTGGATATTTTTTCCCCATTACTAAAAATAGTCATTTGCTATGAATATAAAACCATACTCTTACACATTTCTTCCATCATAAATATTATGTACCTCGTTATGAAAGTGTCATCAATATAGGAAAAATTAGTTTGTCATGTCATATGTACAATATTTGAATGAGTATGCATATTCATAATGTGTAATACATACAGTGGGGCAACAAAAGTATTTAGTCAGCCACCAATTGTGCAAGTTCTCCCACTTAAAAAGATGAGAGAGGCCTGTAATTTTCATCATAGGTACACTTCAACTATGACAGACAAAATGAAAAAAAAAAAAATCCAGAAAATCACATTGTAGGATTTTTAATAAATGTATTTGCAAACTATGGTTGAAAATAAGCATTTGATCAATAACAAAAGTTTATATCAATACTTTGTTATATACCCTGTGTTGGCAATGACAGAGGTCAAACGTTTTCTGTAAGTCTTCACAGGGTTTTCACACACTTTTGCTGGTATTTTGGCCCATTCCTCCATGCAGATCTCCTCTAGAGCAATGATGTTTTGGGGCTGTTGCTGGGCAACACAGACTTTCAACTCCCTCCAAAGATTTTCTATGGGGTTGAGATCTGGAGACTGGCTAGGCCACTCCAGGACCTTGAAATGCTTCTTACGAAGCCACTCGGGCGGTGTGTTTGGGATCATTGTCATACTGAAAGACCCAGCCACGTTTCATCTTCAATGCCCTTGCTGATGGAAGGAGGTTCTCACTCAAAATCTCACGATACATGGCCCCATTCATTCTTTCCTTTACACGGATCAGTCGTCCTGGTCCCTTTGCAGAGAAACAACCCCAAAGCATGATGTTTCCACCCCCATGCTTCACAGTAGGTATGGTGTTCTTTAGATGCAACTCAGCATTCTTTGTCCTCCAAACACGACGAGTTGAGTTTTTACCAAAAAGTTATATTTTGGATCATCCAAATGCTCTCTAGCAAACTTCAGACGGGCCTGGACATGTACTGGATTAAGCAGGGGGACACGTCTGGCACTGCAGGATTTGAGTCCCTGGCGGCGTAGTGTGTTACTGATGGTAGGCTTTGTTACTTTGGTCCCAGCTCTCTGCAGGTCATTCACTAGGTCCCCCCATGTGGTTCTGGGATTTTTGCTCACCATTCTTGTGATCATTTTGACCCCACGGGGTGAGATCTTGCGTGGAGCCCCAGATCGAGGGAGATTATCAGTGGTCTTGTATGTCTTCCATTTCCTAATAATTGCTCCCACAGTTGATTTCTTCAAACCAAGCTGCTTACCTATTGCAGATTCAGTCTTCCCAGCCTGGCACAGGTCTACAATTTTGTTTCTGGTGTCCTTTGACAGCTCTTTAGACTTGGTCATAGTGGAGTTTGGAATGTGACTGTTTGAGGTTGTGGACAGGTGCCTTTTATACTGATAACAAGTTCAAACAGGTGCCATTAATACAGGTAACGAGTGGAGGACAGAGGAGCCTCTTAAAGAAGAAGTTACAGGTCTGTGAGAGCCAGAAATCTTGCTTGTTTGTAGGTGACCAAATACTTATTTTCCACCATAATTTGCAAATAAATTCATTAAAAATCATACAATGTTATTTTCTGGATTTTTTTCTCATTTTGTCTGTCATAGTTGAAGTGTACCTATGATGAAAATTACAGGCCTCTCTCATCTTTTTAAGTGGGAGAACTTTCACAATTGGTGGCTGACTAAATACTTTTTTGCCCCACTGTATACACTACTGTTCAAAAGTTTGGGGTCACTTGGACATTTCCTTGTTTTTGTCCATTAGAATAACATCAAATTGATCAGAAATACAGTGTAGACATTGTTAATGTTGTAAATGACTATTGTAGCTGAAAACGGCAGATTTTAATGGAATATCTACATAGGCGTACACAGGCCCATTATCAGCAACCATCACTCCTGTGTTCCAATGGCACGTTGTGTTAGCTAATCCAAGTTTAGCATTTTAAAGGCTAATTGATCATTAGAAAACACTTCTGCAATTATGTTAGCACAGTTGAAAACTGTTACGATTAAAGAAGCAATAAAACTGTCCTTCTTTAGACTAGTTGAGTATCTGGAGCGTCAGCATTTGTGGGTTCGATTACTGGCTCATAATGGCCAGAAACAAATAACTTTCTTCTGAAACTCGTCAGTCTATTCTTGTTCTGAGAAATGAAGGCTATTCCATGCGAGAAATTGCCAAGAAACTGAAGATCTCTTTCAACGCTGTGTACTACTCCCTTCACAGAACAGCGCAAACTGGCTCAAACCAGAATAGAAAGAGGAGTGGGAGGACCCGGTGGCACAACTGAGCAAGAGGACAAGTACATTAGAGTGTCTAGTTTGAGAAACAGACGTCTCACAAGTCCTCACCTGGCAGCTTCATTAAATAGTATTCGCAAAACACCAGTCTCAATGTCAACAGTGAAGAGGTGACTCCGGGATTCTGGCCTTCTAGGCAGAGTTCCTCTGTCCAGTGTCTGTGTTCTTTTGCCCATCTTAATCTTTTCTTTTTATTGGCCAGTCTGAGATATGGCTTTTTCTTTGCAACTCTGCCTAGAAGGCCAGCATCCCGTAGTCACCTCTTCACTATTGACGTTGAGACTGGTGTTTTGCGGATCAGGACAACAGTTTTCAGCTGTGCTAACATAATTGAAAAATAGTTTTCTAATGATCAATTAGCCTTTTAAAATGATAAACTTGGATTATCTAACACAACATGCCGTTGGAACACAGGAGTGATGGTTGCTGATGATGGGCCTCTGTACGCCTATGTAGATATTCCATAAAAAAATCAGCCGTTTCCAGCTACAATAGTCATTTACAACATTAACAATGTCTACACTGTATTTCTGATCAATTTGATGTTATTTTAATGGACAAAAAAATGAGCTTTTCTTTCAAAAACAAGGACATTTCTAAGTGACCCCAAACTTTTGAACGGTAGTGTACATCCACACTTACACATATGTAACCTGTGTCAAGTCATATAGCTTTATGTTATTTATCTTTTGTTCATTCTCACTTAACATTTCAAACTGAATGTCATTGATACTAAGTTCACTTGTGTTCTGGGATATTCCCTTTCAGTGTCATGACAGTGTGCATTATCCATATTCAATTGACTGGGGCAGGAAGATGGTCCCTTACCATTACAGGAACATATTGAATGTGTCAGGAGAGAGAGACCTGGTTAAGTTCAGTAAAACATTCATTTATGAAGGATAAATTGCACAAATGTAATTATTGATGATTGTCCACTAATGAGGTTGACATGAAGCTATGTTTGTTACCCTATGTCTATAGTGGTGAGTCAGGGGGAAATGGGGGTGCTGATGCAAAAATAATGTTTTCCAAGACCTTCCACAGATTGCCCAAATTCATGGTCAATTACCTATTTCGAAGGTTCCAGGCAACCCAAAACAATTTTTGCCATTGGTGATTGTAAAAAGACACACACACACTGAGACCAAGTCAAATTCCAAAGAACAGGGCCCATAAGGACAAGCCGATGACACACCATGGAATGTCTGCTTTTTCCTAAACATGCATACACACACACACACACACACACACACACACACACACACACACACACACACACACACACACACACACACACACACACACACACACACACACACACACACACACACACACACACACACACACACACACACACACACACACACACACACACACACACACACACACACACACACACACACACACACACACACACACACACACACACACACACACACACACACACACACACACGAGAACATCTCTTCCTTCAGCATCCAGGATGGTTAATGGGTAATAAAATTGAGGACAGGAGACAGGCTTTAAAAATAGTTTTCAAATGGAAAATGGAAACAATACAATTGACAGTAATTTTGGACATAACATATACATGAAGAGTGCACAACATTAAACTGAATAAACAAATGCATGGATGTAAATTACAGGCCAGAGCTCTTGAACCGACCACCCCAACCCCCTGAATGAACAGAATGGCCAAACTTGTAGACCAGAGGCCATGTCCAGGAACACCTGGTGCCAACAGGCCATGAGGCTGAGTTCAAGAAGAAGACAAGGATATGAGAACTAACATTCTGGTCATGGTAAGTGTTGTTTGATCCCGTTCGTAATATAGGTAAATGCTCGTTCCATGTTCAACCAACCTCTAGCTTGGCCTGCAGAATATACTTCTCATCACTCCGTTCTGAGGCTGCAGTCTAGTTGTGTGTGGTTGGCTTCCTGCCCAATACAATAATGTCGCCAGTTAGTGCCTTTCCGAGCTGACCACCTACTGGTGTTAGACCCCCTTAACCATTCCCTCAGATCAATACAACAACACAGCTGCTTAGACTACAGACAAATAGGCAGAACTCGTTCCTTTACACTCTTAGGAAAAAAAGGTTATATCAAGAATCGTAAAGGGTTATTGGCTGTCCCCGTAGGTGAACCCTTTGTAGAACCCTGTTGGGTTCCATGTCAAACCCTCTGAAAATGGTTCAACATGGAACCCAAAAGGGTCTTACCTGGAACCAAAAGGGTTCTCCTATGGGGACAGCTGAAGAACCCTTTTGGAACCCTTTTATCTAAGAGTGTAACTGTGGGCTGGAGTGAAGGCTATGGAAGCAAATCCTACTTTGTAGAAAATGTCAGTACTACCCAGAACCCCTGTTAGAAGCAAACTGGTAAGGACGTTGTTTTGTAGGCTTACTGGTGAACACTTGATTCAAATATTGGTTGACTGACTCACAGAATCCTAACTCGTGATACAAGAGCATAACTCTATCTTCGACAACATTCTGTGATTTGCGTGAAAGTTAGAATGACTTATTGCTTGGACAGAACTGAACAGTCACATGAAGAACTTAGAATCTCCAATCTTCACCCCTCCTCTCCCTTTCCACAGAGATCCCCATTTGTGTGTAAACACTCAAAACACAAAACTACAGGGACAAAGTATCATTCTAAAAAGAAAGAGTACAATTTCATTGTATGCCTTTATAAATCTATTGATTTCATCCCAACCTACTCTCAACTCTTTAAAAATAACCATTCTTTGGGTTTACCCTAATCAACAACCTAACCAATTGAGATGGCGAGAAGACATCTGCATAGGTTTGCTCAGGTGCTTGAGATATGACTTCCAATACACACACAGAGGTCAGAGGACCATGCCAGTCTCGCGCCATGAGGCTTCAGATGCATCACATTTATCTGCACACACTCTACAAATATGGAGTCACGGATTCTGTTTGACTGGCCTGAATGGAAGCCCAAAAGCTAGGAAATAAAGTGTCCACTATCATAAGCTTTGAAGCAATGGGAATGGCAGTAGACTGTCTATATTACTGTGATACTATAACTAAAGCACTCTGTAGGCCATGTCAATAGGTTTTCCTGTGGAACTCGATTGGTGGTAGCTGACTGAGTAGGTTACTTTGTGTTCCAATAAATGGTCATTTGACAGTTAACTATAGCACAATATGGATGCCTTTGACTTGCCAAAGTTAGGCACTGCAGACGTATTGAGAGACCGTTTTGACTTCCCCTTTCTCAACCTAGACTAATGTAAACAGTTGTGAGGATTTGGTCAGCTAGGAGGAAGATACATGGCCATTGTACAGACAATGTTTGAAAATACAGTTTTCTTATCACTTTCTGTATGTCAAATGTGTGCTAAACGTGACATTCTAACTGTAGAAGTCCACCTGGATAGAGGCTGCAACTAACGACAGCTGCCTAGAGGTTTATTTAGATGCCAGAGACTGACAAGAGGCCTGTGTAGAAATGTCCATGGACCTGAGATAGACCCATACTCACTTTGACTGGTTTCGATACATTCAGTGCTTGGTAAATGTAAGTGTCACTTTGTCATGCCGTGGTTGCTCAGTCAGTATTGAGTATGATCTGAGGTAAACTTATGATCGATATACAGAAAGACAAGTGAAATGATTTACTGTGGCTTGATCTAGACATTTACACTTCTGTCTTATTTGTGTGAATGCAAAAGTTCTGTGATTTTGGTGTGTTGTATTAGAGCTACCTTTAACTATTAACCAATGCATTGGCATGATCATAATTGTGAAGTTCATACCAATTGAATGAAAGCCATCTATTGGACTGTATTGATTGGGAATAAGGCCTCTTTGTAAATCCCTGAACACATGAATAAACCTGAGAACATGTCTGAGTTAGCTGTAACAATGCTGCTTCCCACCCAGAGGCTGGTCCTTCTCCTTCTCGCCCTTACCCAGATCCCTGCCCCACCGTCCCAATCCCTCCACTCCAAGGCCTTGGTGAGTCCCATATTGAACACCCTCTCCCCAGACTCCTTGGCCTGTGACAGCACACAGGAGTCAGCCCTACTGTATGCATACAGTCCCAGTCAGGAGTTTTGGCAGTGGGGTAAAGATGCTGGGAGGCACTACTGGGGAACTGACCTCTTTGGAGATAATATATGTAACCCTGTTCATGTAAGCCCAATGGGTGTTTATGGGATTGTAGCCAAGGCCTCTGGGGGTGTCATACAGTGCTACCTGTTCAAGGGTCTGTAAGGAAGGGCGTGATGGGACAGATAAAGTGCAAATGACCTCTGAACCTCTTTAGCCCCCCTCTTTAGCCTACCCTTTGTCTTTGGCTTTACCTTTACTCTTTCTCCGTCTCTTTTTCTTGTTCTTTTCTCTCGTGTTCACTTGGGCCAGTCCAGAAGCACTCAGTTCTTTTTGAAGAAGGAAAAGAGCCTCTTGTCTCCATCGGAGAGACGACTGGCTCGTCTGGAGGACTGGCCGGAGGGGCCCCCGCGACCCCCAGAGGGCCCAGCGAGGGTGTAGGGGGTTACCCTCCACTCCTCCTGGTGCTTTTCCATAAGCTGTTGATCAATCATACTGTGCATGTCATCCTAAGAGAGAGAAAGACAGAATGAATGAGTGACAGAGAGAGAGAGGATGAGCACAGTAGTGATAGATAGGTAAAATGAATGTGAGGGGATGTTAAAGAGCACAGGGGGTTTTAGAGAAGAGAAACAGGAGGCAGGAGGATGACAGATTGGCATGGAAGTGGGTGGTTTTGGAAGTGGGTATTTTTGGGTGATCAAATGGCATAGAATGGGTGAGCGCATTTTTGTTGAGTCAGCAGGCCATGGCATGGAATGGCTCAGCGTGGCATGGAAGAGTCGGACAGGACAGAACCAGGGTGAGATGGCACACCTCACCTCTAATGCAGAAGGGGGGGGGTACCACAGGGGAGAAAGGGTGGTACGGAAGCTGAGAAAGGCCACTAGATCAGAAACCACAAGAGCCACACAGTAAAGAGCCCTGAGGAGGCAAACTGCAGCCAGGGAAAGAGAGAGGAAAGAGCTGCTAGTTACGGGTGAGGGAGGGAGGGAAGGGAAAGTCATATACTGAGTCCTCAATTTAGTTAGCTAGCTACTAGCCCAACTTGCTTAATTGTTTGCTGTATGTTCAATGAAAACCCAAGGTTGAAATTCATTGAGGAGTGAATTAGTACTTCAGACACTCGTGTAATTTGGCAACTCAGGGTACGTACAGTATCGTGCATGTTAACACATACACACGCTTTGGAAAGTGGAAAGTTAGAGGAGAGGACAGGATGTGGTGGGGAAAAGATCACCATATACACATTTTCACCTAAACCTACAACTGTAAATTTCAGTCCACTAGTATACTCGTATTTAATGAAAAAATACAGTACACATTAAGAATGGTAATTGCTGTGTGAACGTAATCATTCATACGTTTTGTCATTCGTACACATATGAGCTGTCAGATACACATTCATATGGTATCTGTTAATTTATCTATTAGTTTGACAGTCTATTCAGTTTGACAGTCCATTCAGTTTGACAGCCCATTCAGTAACAACCAGACGACAACAATGGAAATAAGTCAGCGAACTACAATGGAAATAAGTCAGCGGACAACCATGGAAATAAGTCAGCGAACAACAATGGAAATAAGTCAGCGGACAACCATGGAAATAAGTCAGCGGACAACCATGGAAATAAGTCAGCGAACAACAATGGAAATAAGTCAGCGGACAACCATGGAAATAAGTCAGCGAACAACAATGGAAATAAGTCAGCGGACAACCATGGAAATAAGTCAGCGGACTACAATGGAAATAAGTCAGCGGACAACCATGGAAATAAGTCAGCGGACTACAATGGAAATAAGTCAGCGGACTACAATGGAAATAAGTTGTTCAACTTTATTGTGTTATCCTCCATTATTTTAAATACAGTGTATCCACATGTGTGGCTGAATTGTGTTTTAAATTATCCAAAAATTCAAATGAAATAACTCATACTATGAGTGGTCTAGTGTGCCCCCTCATGATCCCTGACCTCTGACCCACCTGCCAGGCCTCCAGCTGCTGTGATAGGTTCAGCTTCTGCTGGATGGCATCCAGGAGCTGGCTGTTCAGAGACATGATATCTATCTTACACTTGGCCAGCTCCATCTCCACCGCTTTCTTCCTGTTAAGCAGACAGACACACAGCTTAGAGACAGACAACACCTCTCTAGTTTCTATGCTTTCATTATGCTGAATGAGAGCTTATGACTGGCCTGCTTATTCGGGAGATGACTGTAAAACCACTCATTGTTGTTATATGCTAGCCTATTACATACAGGATAAACATACAATGTAGTTGTGCCCCAAAAATTTGCTATGTTTTATGGTCTTACTTGGAAATAGCGTCATCTCGGTCTCGTATAGCACTTTGGAGCTGTTCACTGGGGTCTCGTGCTTCAGACATGGCCCTTATACGCTCACTCTCCTCCTGTACAGAGCACATCTCCACAGAGATCATCGCCATCTTCAGGACAGGAGAGGAATGACATAGGAGACACTCATCAGACACATTGTCAACCTCGTGAGTAAGAAATTTCATCTCTGTCTAGCTTGAATAACAAAGCTGTGTTGAAGTGATCTTGTTGGAGAACAACAGTGATGATCAAGCTCTGTGTGCAGTAGTACCTGATTATGGAGTTGTAGAACCTCTTCTTGGCTGTTCCGTGTTCTATCCTGCTCTGCTTGGTACAGGTCTCTCACTCCTCTCAGCTCTTCCCCAAGCTTTCGAACCTGGTCTTCCAGAGCCTCCTCGTCACTACGGCGAGAACCCTGCTCACACACAACCACAACACACATAGACTCTTTATATTGTGAATTCAGGTCAAACTCAACTCAATTCATCTGGAGTTGTTTTGAGTGTGTACTGAATATCGCACACTCTTTATTGGATATATGGAGGAACTAAATATCTGTATGGTATATCTGGTCAGTATTTTCATATGTACAGTACCAGTCAAAAGTTTGGACACACCTACTCATTGTTTTAACCATGTTATGAGGCTATACAGTGTTTGTTTACATTTACAATGTTTACAAACACTGGAGAATGCTGGAATGCTTTTCCAACAGTCTTGAAGGAGTTCCCACATATGCTGAGCACCTGTTGGCTGCTTTTCCTTCACTCTGCAGTCCAACTCATCCCAAACCAGAATGCTGTGGTAGCCATCCTGGTTAAGTGTGCCTTGAATTCTAAATAAATCACCAGCAAAGCACCCCCACACCATCACACCCCCTCCATGCTTCACGGTGGGAACCACACATGCAGAGATCATCCGTTCACTTACTCTGCGTCTCACAAAGACACGGCGGTTGGAACCAATAATCTCACATTTGGACTCATCAGACCAAAGGACAGATTTCCACCGGTCTAATGTCCATTGCTCGTGTTTCTTGGCCTAAGCAAGTCTCTTCTTCTTATTGGTAGTGGTTTCTTTGCAGCAATTCGACCATGAAGGCCTGATTCACGCAGTCTCCTCTGAACAATTGATGTTGAGATGTGTCTGTTACTTGAACTCTGTGAGGTGCAATCTGAGGTGGAGTTAATTGCCGATTTCTGAGGCTGGTAACTCTAATGAACTTATCCTCTGCAGCAGAGGTAACTCTGGGTCTTCCTTTCCTGTGGCGGTCCTCATAAGAGCCAGTTTCATCATACTGCTTGATGGTTTTTGCGACTGCACAAACTTTTCCGAATTGACTGACCTTCATGTCTTAAAGTAATGATGGACTTTTGGTCATTTCTCTTTGCTTATTTGATGTGTTCTTGCCATAATATGGACTTGGTATTTTACCAAATAGGGCTATCTTCTGTATACCGCCCCTACCTTGTCACGACACAACTGATTGGCTCAAACGCATTCAAAAGGAAAGAAATTCCACAAATGAACTTTTAACAAGGCACGTCTGTTAATTGAAATGCATTTCAGGTGACTACCTCATGAAGTTGGTTGAGTGAATGCCAAGAGTGTGCAAAGCTGTCATCAAGGCAAAGGGTGGCTACTTTGAAACATCTCAAATATAAAATGTGTTATTTCATAGTTTTGATGTCTTCACTATTATTCTACAATGTATATCTGTGTGTGACGGTCAGTACCGTGGACTCGTTTCCGTCTAGCAGGTTCTGTGTGAGTCTGCGTAGCTCCAGTAGACTGGCATGCAGGCTCCCCATGGGAACGTCCTTGGCTGAGTATGCCTCTGAGGACTCGTCCATGGAGGAGTCTGTGGACAGGGCTGAGTCTGTGATGTCGTTGCCCCGCAGGTGGGAGACGAGCGAGCGCACCTGGCAGTAGGCCTCCCACAGCTGGAGTCGAAGCTAGAGACAATGAGGGAGAGCAGCTTAGAAAATACTGTTTATAATACACTATGAATCACTGATATCATATCTAGGACTATCTCACAAAGCAGGGTGTGTGTGTCTGTGCTTGTGCATGTACCTGCTCCCTCTCCTGTTCCTGCTCCTCTTGCTCCATGCTCTGTTCTATCTCACAGAGTAGGCTGGCAGGGTGTGGGCTGAGGCCTTGTAGACTTCTCTCCTCTGTGAGCTCCTCAAAACGGGCACTCAGATGTCTGTGGGACACCCGGACCTCCTGGAGCTCCAGCTGGCTCTGTCGTAACTGGACACACGTAGCAATACAGTGGACAACAAACAGTAGACAACACAGTGGTCAACACAGTGGTCAACACAGTGGTCAACACAGAGCACTGATACCATACAGATCAACATAACACACTCAGACACACACACCTACAAAACATGTCTATAAACCCATTTACACGTTCACGCATAATACAGGAATATTATGGCACTGTACAAAGAGCGAAAGAGATCGTACCTGTAAGTCCTTCTCGTGGTGATGTTTCTCCAGCACTAGCGTTCTTTCCCTCAGGTCGTCAACAGTGTTCTGAAGTAGCTCGTTTTCCTCTAGCACAGCGTTAACCCGACGCTCCAGCTCTCTCTTACGCTCCGACAGCATCTTAATCTGACAAGATACACAACCCCAATAGCCAAGTTACACATTGTGCTATGGGAACCTAGGACAGTGAAGATGTTGTTTTGTTTTGTTCTGGTAGCTATCTGCACTCAGTGTTAGCCTCTATAAATCTGCCTCTATAAATCTGACTCTTAGGATTTAAAATGTTCCAGAAGATTAAAGTACTCCCCCTGGTCCAAAAATGTTTGTTGCCTAGCATAGGCGTAGGAGGTTTCTGCCACCCTCATTTACAGGAATGTCTCCGTGGTAAAGCTGATAGTCCAAATGGACCCGATAACAGTTTATTCCTTCATCAGTCTATAAAGTGGCCTCGGACTGAAGGCTAACATTGCACAAACACTGCACATTTCTAGTGATACAATGAGAGTTGTTTGTAATATGCTCGGTGGCAGCCTGAGCAGCTTAATCCATTAAACAAACGTCAGTTCTTGTTCTTTCTCATTATCCCCCGTCCATGCTTTGGCCTACATCTGGTAACCTACGTTACAGCGCAGTATGTGGACTTCTTTGTAGATTCATGTTCTTGGTGTCCCCTTCAGATATTTTGGTTGACATTGCTGTGATTTTCTCTGTCTAGCAGTACTGTGACATATCCATCCTTGTCACTTTAAATGAAGAAAACCCGTTGCAACCCTGGGAACACCCAGACATTGCAGTATATCTGAGCTAAATATAGAGCGGTAGCTTTTCCCCTCAATTACAGTGCAGTCTCTGCAGTGAGGGTTACTCCTCTCCAATAAGACCTACTTTTAAAGAGGAGGCTGAGAGGTATAATATATCTGTAATGTTATCATTCTATGAGCCTAAGCTAGATGGCTGACATTGCACACTACTGATATGACTGTGTATTCTCCTGATAAATGTTTCACAGACAGAAACATACAGTATCTCATGCTCCATAGCAGTACAGTGGGACATGTACACACATGCGACATGCAGCATGCAGACAAACCAATATAACCACTCACTTCTAGCCCTTGCTGCTCCAGTCAAGAGGATGGAGTCAGTCACGGTATTAGAGGAGGGGAACAGGGAGAAATGTAATGATTGATAGAAAAGGAGAAAAAACTGATTGGGCAATATTTGTTAACTTGTTTTTTTTAACCTTTATTAGGTTCTCTCACCTCAGCCTGTAGGCTCTCTAGTCTGACCTCAGCCTGTAGGCTCTCTAGTCTGACCTCAGCCTGTAGGCTCTCTAGTCTGACCTCAGCCTGTAGGCTCTCTAGTCTGACCTCAGCCTGTAGGCTCTCTAGTCTGACCTCAGCCTGTAGGCTCTCTAGTCTGACCTCAGCCTGTAGGCTCTCTAGTCTGACCTCAGCCTGTAGGCTCTCTAGTCTGACCTCAGCCTGTAGGCTCTCTAGTCTGACCTCAGCCTGTAGGCTCTCTAGTCTCACCTCAGCCTGTAGGCTCTCTAGTCTCACCTCAGCCTGTAGGCTCTCTAGTCTGACCTCAGCCTGTAGGCTCTCTAGTCTGACCTCAGCCTGTAGGCTCTCTAGTCTGACCTCAGCCTGTAGGCTCTCTAGTCTGACCTCAGCCTGTAGGCTCTCTAGTCTGACCTCAGCCTGTAGGCTCTCTAGTCTGACCTCAGCCTGTAGGCTCTCTAGTCTCACCTCAGCCTGTAGGCTCTCTAGTCTCACCTCAGCCTGTAGGCTCTCTAGTCTGACCTCAGCCTGTAGGCTCTCTAGTCTCACCTCAGCCTGTAGGCTCTCTAGTCTCACCTCAGCCTGTAGGCTCTCTAGTCTGACCTCAGCCTGTAGGCTCTCTAGTCTGACCTCAGCCTGTAGGCTCTCTAGTCTGACCTCAGCCTGTAGGCTCTCTAGTCTGACCTCAGCCTGTAGGCTCTCTAGTCTGACCTCAGCCTGTAGGCTCTCTAGTCTGACCTCAGCCTGTAGGCTCTCTAGTCTGACCTCAGCCTGTAGGCTCTCTAGTCTGACCTCAGCCTGTAGGCTCTCTAGTCTGACCTCAGCCTGTAGGCTCTCTAGTCTGACCTCAGCCTGTAGGCTCTCTAGTCTCACCTCAGCCTGTAGGCTCTCTAGTCTGACCTCAGCCTGTAGGCTCTCTAGTCTCACCTCAGCCTGTAGGCTCTCTAGTCTGATCTCAGCCTGTAGGCTCTCTAGTCTGACCTCAGCCTGTAGGCTCTCTAGTCTGACCTCAGCCTGTAGGCTCTCTAGTCTGACCTCAGCCTGTAGGCTCTCTAGTCTGACCTCAGCCTGTAGGCTCTCTAGTCTCACCTCAGCCTGTAGGCTCTCTAGTCTGACCTCAGCCTGTAGGCTCTCTAGTCTGACCTCAGCCTGTAGGCTCTCTAGTCTCACCTCAGCCTGTAGGCTCTCTAGTCTGACCTCAGCCTGTAGGCTCTCTAGTCTGACCTCAGCCTGTAGGCTCTCTAGTCTGACCTCAGCCTGTAGGCTCTCTAGTCTCACCTCAGCCTGTAGGCTCTCTAGTCTGATCTCAGCCTGTAGGCTCTCTAGTCTGACCTCAGCCTGTAGGCTCTCTAGTCTGACCTCAGCCTGTAGGCTCTCTAGTCTCACCTCAGCCTGTAGGCTCTCTAGTCTGACCTCAGCCTGTAGGCTCTCTAGTCTGACCTCAGCCTGTAGGCTCTCTAGTCTGACCTCAGCCTGTAGGCTCTCTAGTCTCACCTCAGCCTGTAGGCTCTCTAGTCTCACCTCAGCCTGTAGGCTCTCTAGTCTGACCTCAGCCTGTAGGCTCTCTAGTCTGACCTCAGCCTGTAGGCTCTCTAGTCTGACCTCAGCCTGTAGGCTCTCTAGTCTCATCTCAGCCTGTAGGCTCTCTAGTCTCACCTCAGCCTGTAGGCTCTCTAGTCTGACCTCAGCCTGTAGGCTCTCTAGTCTGACCTCAGCCTGTAGGCTCTCTAGTCTGACCTCAGCCTGTAGGCTCTCTAGTCTGACCTCAGCCTGTAGGCTCTCTAGTCTCACCTCAGCCTGTAGGCTCTCTAGTCTAATCTCAGCCTGTAGGCTCTCTAGTCTCACCTCAGCCTATAGGCTCTCTAGTCTCACCTCAGCCTGTAGGCTCTCTAGTCTCACCTCAGCCTGTAGGCTCTCTAGTCGTGTCATATGCTGGTTGGTAGAGATGCTCTTCTCTCTGAAGTCGTCCCGTAATGAGTGGACCTGAGTGGACAGCTGCCTCTCCACATCTGTAGCCTGGAGACACACAAACACACCCCAGACACAGAGCGTGAGCACAAATACATTAACAAATAATTGTATAACATGTTATTCATAGAATCCAATACAACTTGCCTCAGGGGCAATTAAGAAAGGCATTACTAGATGACAAATATCAACATCTTCCACATGTAATACAAGGTCCATAACGGTAGGGTTGTAAAGTCATAATTCAGAACAGTTCAGTACTCTCACAACAACAAATCCTCACTCCACTCACATACTTCACATTGCACCATGTTGAGAAACGTTCTGAGTCAGTACCCAACACGGTAATGCTTGGAGTGGTATTTGATTTGACACACTGTTACCTCTGAGTCACCACAGTGTTCCTGTAACTGGTATCCAGATGCACAGCAGAACTGTTCCTGTAAAAGCACAGGTTTGAGTAACTCAACCTTTAACATCTGGAATGTTCCATTTAGACCTTGGTCCCTACTACCCCCTTCCCTGGCCGAGCTCTTTGGACTGTTCTGATCAGCAACCCACTGCCTACCGGTCGCGTGCAGATCACAAAGCCAGACCAACAGAACCTCATTAGCATAAGTGAGGCTGCACTCAGGAAGCCCAGACTCTAATGATCATCATCACTGCCATGGCAACAGATGGTGGAATCCTTGATACCCTTCACTTACTCCTCTCCAGCCTCTGCACTAGGATAAATATAATTGCCATATACAAAGCAATTATTGATTTATTCACTGGAGGCAAATTTAACTGAGCAGGTCGATGTCAAGAAAGATAAAGCCCTGGGTTACTGAGAATATAGAGATGTGATATACTGTCTGTACACCTCTGACTACAGTATTCCCCCATAATCATGACACTTTGATATCTAATAGATCTCTGTCTTCATTAGAAATTCCACAAAACATTAATCCAACAGGCTGATTCCTGTCAACAATCATTTACATTTTAGTCATTTAGACGAGTCATTTATTGAGAGCGACTTACATGAGCAATTAGGATTAAGTGCATTGTTCATGGGTACATTGGCAGATTTGTCACCTAGTTCCCTCAGAGATTCAAACCAGCAACTGTTACTGGCACTCTTAACAGCTAACCTGCCTCCCCCCCGGTCAAACAAACCCTTAAAGGTCAGCTGTATACCAGCTCTGACAAATAACAACCAGGTGGAATCATATCTCTACATCTGTTTGTTACTGATACTCTATATCCGTGGCAGATGTTTGATATGTTTGCCTCTAGGTGGCAGTCCGATGTTTATAGGATCTTCCAGTCAGCGGTTGAATTGTTGGCCACCATGAGGACTGGTGACGCATTTGTGAGTAGTGACTGCATGGGACAGGTAAGAACAGGAGGCCACAGCCACTCTCTAATGCTCTATCCTTGTTTTAGACCTACAGGTATAATGCAATTGGACAGAGCTCTCCATGCATCTGTCTGTCTGTCTGAGTACAAAACAGAGTTGGCTTTTCTACTACAGTCTGCTGTAAGTGAGTTAGAGATTAAGTTGAGATTTATGGTTTCCCCACTGAACATCTGTTGGTGATTCGTGGAACTAGCATGGCATATTGTGTAATAATACAAGGCTTATACTCATAAATCTGCCCTACACCCTGCTTTTTGGAAAGCTTTTATAGGTGAGGAAAAATTAGTGTGTTCCATTCACACTTGAATGCACTTGTGTCCTTAAGTAACTTAGAGAGGGGTTGTAATTTGTATGTATTCTGTGTGGGAGACTAAGGGAAGAACAGCCTGAAAACTCAAATCTGTGCTGTGTCATAACACTGTTTGGTCAGTGCACTATGCTTACAAAAATAAGAAAGCGTTTGTTGTGGCACTCCTACAAGTATTCTACTTCTATGTACCCCTTTTTCATAATGGCACCTTGTTGTCCCCAGTGATGCATGGGAGGAATGATATAGCCTATACCAAACGCAGAATCATAATTAGTTTGATTTATTCTTAGACATTCAAACACAGCTGCTCTACTCTGCCATTCTGAATGTGCTTCACATTCTCCTAACCAGGCCAGGAAGATGCATACAGCTCTTCATCTCTGCTAAACTGGCTGATGTATCTGTCTCCTCAGTGGAGGTCTATGCAGAGCCCAGTCACAGTGGGAATGTGACATTTGACTCAAGTGTCACACTGCGCCTGACAGATTGAGATCAGAGGAAAAACAGGATATTTCACTGTGTTGCCAGATGTACTGATATTCCTCTTAACCTGGGCATAAAGTCCTCAGATCCCAGATCGAGCATTATCAGTGCATGGGGGAAATTGGACTACTGCAACAGAATCCAGGCCAAAAACTATGGCTCAATATGCTGAGAGACAAGCATAAATGCTAATTCTTTCTCCAGAGTCAGGACACAAAGGTACAGTACCTTGTGCAATGTTCCCTCTATTTTCCTGGTGCACTGAGCAAATGTTTGGTCTTGTGAGCAGAAACTTGAACATTGTGAGAATTTTGTGCAACTTCCGGCGCACGTTTACAGTGAACACTGAGGCTGTACCCTTACAGTTTTAGACAGTAGCCAATAGGCTATTGTGGCTATTGGAGCATAATGTAGGTCTACCAACAAAACCAATGGAGCAAATCCCATAACATTTTCAGATGGAAATAGCTTTTGATTTCTATGATATAGCCTACAGTAGCCTGGTGTTCAATGCAGGCCTACATTGCATGAGACTTTTAAAAACATTTTACATTATGAAGGATTTGACATGAATTCATGATTTTTTACTTGGCCATAGGCCAAACAGGTGACTGTAAATGTCATTGTATTGTGTTCTATGATGCAAGAACTGACTTTACAAAATACAAATAATTATTATTACATACAGAGAATTAGATCACGTCGGTTACCCCTCTGCCTATTGGCTTATTTGCATATTCAAGCTTGTCTCAAAATTCAACACCGCACATTTAATTAAGACATAAGCTTTTTATCTGACATGCTTTTCAAAGACAGCTTGAAATAAAGACTACACGTTTTGTGCTCTTGTAGGAAGCAGTATCTCCCCATTGCTGGCCTATACTTATCTATAACTGGGCTAATAACTTGCAAAGATAACTAATAACTAGCAAAGAATATCAACAAATGTGAGAGGGAGTAGGCGGATCCTTAAGGGATTTACCACTTGTATCCTCTTCATTTTTAATATCAGTAATTAAATCAGTGATTTCCAAGGGCTTTATCTGTTCCCTCTTTCTCTCTCTGCCCTCTCCTCAGGATGCAGAACATACTGTACAGCACAAGCTATTATACACATATGGTTGAAGATGACTTGCAAGTCCATGTGTGTACATGTCAGGTGGATCTGTGTTACAACCTGACATTGGGTTGGCTGTACAGCACACAGTGCCACAGAGAGCACATTCCCATGGTAACACATGAAATCTCACATATGACACCCAGGTTGTCATAGCAACCAGAGAGAGGGAGACAGGATTGATGGAGCTGTGTGACTAGGTGGCCATGTTTCTGGCATTTTCCTTAGTCATAGCACACAGTGTATTAGTTTATGGATCTATATGATGCAAGTCATGCCATGCACTAAAACAATATATATAAGTCAGTCTTCCAGTTTCCCGAGTGGCGCAGTGGTCTAAGGCACTAGCATCTCAGTGCTAGAGGCGTCACTACAGACACACAGTTTAACGTTATCAATGAAGCTCTGAATGTCAGCACCACTGATGGCTGCAGGCAGGGAGCAGGAGCAGCAGGAGCAGCAGCAGCAGGCAGGGAGCAGGAGCAGCAGACAGGGAGCAGTAGCAGACAGGGAGCAGTAGCAGCAGGGAGCAGGAGCAGCAGCAGCAGGCAGGGAGCAGTAGAAGCAGGCAGGGAGCAGTAGCAGCAGGCAGGGAGCAGGAGCAGCAATAGCAGGCAGGGAGCAGTAGCAGCAGGCAGGGAGCAGGAGCAGCAGTGAGCAGGAGCAGCAGCAGGCAGGGAGCAGTAGCAGCAGTGAGCAGGAGCAGCAGCAGGCAGGGAGCAGCAGCAGCAGGCAGGGAGCAGTAGCAGCAACAGCAGGCAGAGAGCAGTAGCAGCAGGCAGGGAGCAAGAGCAGCAGGCAGGGAGCAGGAGCAGCAGGCAGGGAGCAGGAGCAGCAGGCAGGGAGCAGGAGCAGCAGGCAGGGAGCAGTAGCAGCAGGCAGGGAGCAGTAGCAGCAACAGCAGGCAGAGAGCAGTAGCAGCAGGCAGGGAGCAGGAGCAGCAGGCAGGGAGCAGGAGCAGCAACAGCAGGCAGAGAGCAGTAGCAGCAGGCAGGGAGCAGGAGCAGCAGGCAGGGAGCAGGAGCAGCAGGCAGGGAGCAGGAGCAGCAGGCAGGGAGCAGGAGCAGCAGGCAGGGAGCAGGAGCAGCAACAGCAGGCAGAGAGCAGTAGCAGCAGGCAGGGAGGAGGAGCAGCAACAGCAGGCAGAGAGCAGTAGCAGCAGGCAGGGAGCAGGAGCAGCAGGCAGGGAGCAGGAGCAGCAGCAGCAGGCAGGGAGCAGTAGCAGCAGGCAGGGAGCAGTAGCAGCAGGCAGGGAGAAGGAGCAGCAGGCAGGAGCAGGAGCAGCAGGCAGGGAGCAGGAGCAGCAGGCAGGAGCAGGAGCAGGAGCAGCAGGCAGGGAGCAGGAGCAGCAGGGAGCAGAAGCAGCAGCAGAAGGCAGGGAACAGTAGCTGCAGTAGCAGCAGCAGGGAGCAGTAGCAGCAGGCAGGGAGCAGGAGCAGCAGCAGGTGTCCTCTGTCCCTTTGCAGCCTTAGGATCCATTCTAGACCTGATGCTTCTGTTCCTCATCACAACAGATGGCCTGGAAGATGCCCAGTGTCTGTGTTTTATACAGTGATAGGTAGCCATGGAGCAGAGCACAATAGAGTATTACCCATGGCCCATGGTAGCTCATTACCGTTAGTTGAGGTCTATGAGTTTTTAATAGTGTAATGCACAGTGTACACATACATAGACCTAACAAAAGGCCTTAAGGGGGTCTTAGTAACCACACAGCACATTATTACTCCCATCTACACACTGGCCTTAAAACAAGCAGCTCCAATAAGGTTACTGGAGGAGCTGTAGGTGTCTGATCATCTTGGCGTAGCCAGAGATTTGGGGTTTTGATTTGATCAGGGTTATAACCTAAAAGATGTAGGCATTTGTGCTGGAGTCAGGTCTACCCCTTTCTAAATGTGTGCTGTAATGCAATTAGAGAAATGTTCCTTCCTCGCTGGTTCACTCTGATCAGATTAGGCCTCCGGGGATTGGCCAACCTCACACCCCAGGCCAGCCAAGCCTACCAGACCAGCAGACACCACTGGGTTTAGGTGTGTTTTTACGTCTGTGCTTCTTTGAGACTGTATGAGTAGTAAGTGTCTGTGTCTCTACAGTATGTGGCTGTTGAATATGTCAGTGACCTGTGTGGCTCTCATAGAATTAAGTCTAGCTCATAGAGAATGGCTCCTGTGTCCTAGTGTATTAGTGGCAGGTTTGCACTGTCCCTTAACATGATTGGGTCAATGGCTCACACACAGACAGGGTGACAGTTTTTAATTAGCTGTGAGTGCAGTATGGAGTAGTATTGTTGTTCTGGCTGCTGATTGAATGCATAAAAAAGGCTATTACAGAGGATTATGACCTAATCCCTTCAGTGCCGCATCTTACACACTGCGTTTTACATCACTTCCTGTGGACAGCCCCACCACACCAAGGTCATTCTTGCTGCATCCAATCAGAGACTTGGTTCCAGCAGACTATTGGTTCCTCCCTCTAATCTGTTATTATGAAAGTGCATTGTTATTGTGAGTGTAATCTTCAAAGCTTTGTTTTGAGAATGGCCATTGGAAGAGCTGTCAGACACGATAGGATTCTAGCCATTCTCCAGGCACTCCACTGTCATGACTGCAGCCTGCAACAGATTACCACTTATTTCTGTCACTCCTTCACAGGGGGGTGCCTTATTTTAGACTGGAAGACAGTGGACACATGTGGCACTTATGTCATGTGTCTGAGTCTGGTCCCCAGTGAATGTGTCCAGAGTGGCCCGGTTAGAATGGAGCTTACATTATGGAATAGATCTTAAAGAATATATCTTAAATAATAGATACAAAATAATAGATGTTGAAGAATAGATGTTAAAGAATAGATCTAAAAGAATAGATCTAAAAGAATAGATCTTGAAGAATGGATCTTAAAGAATAGATCTAAAAGAATAGATCTAAAAGAATAGATCTTAAAGAATAGATCTTAAAGAATGGATCTTAAAGAATAGATCTAAAATAATATATCTTAAAGAATAGATCTTAAAGAATAGATCTTAAAGAATAGATCTTATAGAATAGATCTTAAAGAATAGATCTTATAGAATAGATATTAAAGAACCTTGGAAATGAATGTATTGCTTGTTTTGTAGTGAGCCTTGACAGACAGACAGACAGACAGACAGACAGACAGACAGACAGACAGACAGACAGACAGACAGACAGACAGACAGACAGACAGACAGACAGACAGACAGACAGACAGACAGACAGACAGACAGACAGACAGACAGACAGACAGACAGACAGACAGACAGACAGACAGACAGACAGACAGACAGACAGACAGACAGACAGACAGACAGACAGACAGACAGACAGACAGACAGACAGACAGACAGACAGACAGACAGACAGACAGACAGGACAGACAGACAGACAGACAGACAGACAGACAGACAGACAGACAGACAGACAGACAGACAGACAGACAGACAGACGACAGACAGACAGACAGACAGACAGACAGACAGACAGACAGACAGACAGACAGACAGACAGACAGACAGACAGACAGACAGACAGACAGACAGACAGACAGACAGACAGACAGACAGACAGACAGACAGACAGACAGACAGACAGACAGACAGACAGACAGACAGACAGACAGACAGACAGACAGACAGACAGACGACAGACAGACAGACAGACAGACAGACAGACAGACAGACAGACAGACAGACAGACAGACAGACAGACAGACAGACAGACAGACAGACAGACAGACAGACAGACAGACAGACAGACAGACAGACAGACAGACAGACAGACAGACAGACAGACAGACAGACAGACAGACAGACAGACAGACAGACAGACAGACAGACAGACAGACAGACAGACGACAGACAGACAGACAGACAGACAGACAGACAGACAGACAGACAGACAGACAGACAGACAGACAGACAGACAGACAGACAGACAGACAGACAGACAGACAGACAGACAGACAGACAGACAGACAGACAGACAGACAGACAGACAGACAGACAGACAGACAGACAGACAGACAGACAGACAGACAGACAGACAGACAGACAGACAGACAGACAGACAGACAGACAGACAGACAGACAGACAGACAGACAGACAGACAGACAGACAGACAGACAGACAGACAGACAGACAGACAGACAGACAGACAGTAATCCTAATAAGGCTGGTGCAGTACACGGGGGAATGATGGGGAAAGACAGAGTGAGTGCAGATGATTTAGTGCTTCTCTGGTGGCTCTACTACTGGGAGGTTTGCCAGAGTCTGGTGTGGGTTCCCTAGGAGGATGTGTACTCAGAGCTGTGGTGTAAGCAGGCCATTGCTTAGTAACAGAGAGATTACCATGGCTGACTTCATTCATTTTATTACACAGGAGGTCTCCCTGGCATCCGTCAGCAGTGAATCACGCAAACCTGATCAATACTCTCTATAAGCAATCGTAAATCTCCCCCCCCCCATCTACACCGATTAAATATTAACCAAGGCTGCTTTTAAATCAACTGCAACTTAATTACGTACCTAGCAGGATCCATAGCAACAGACCAGTTCAGGGCCCCCTCAATTGTCAGAGACTGATGGTGGTTGGCATATATTTCACTTTAATCTGATCAGAGATGGCAATGAGAGGCGAAGCAGGTCTGTATAACCCAGCGGTGCTGCAGCCCTGGTCAGGAGGGCTAAAAACAGCCATTGACCACTAGCTAGCTCTCTCCCTGCTGGGCTGTGGAAGGAAGCAGCATCTGCCTGACTGCAGCTCACATCTATTCCCAGGACAGACAGCACCACACCAAAGGCATTGTCACCCACAACCACAACACTGTCACTGGTGTCACCAGAGCACATCAGCAGGCAACACCCGCATATCTCCACATCTGAAGCTCCTCCGGCTATTAAAATTAGACTGGCCATCTGACTGAAGTCAACACACAGCTTTCTCCATGTAACAGCCATAACATACCCAGATTAAAGGTATAAATATGTCCCTTCAACTCGCACAAAAGCATATCCCTGGCCCTCGCGTCACTGGAAAGCTAGTCTCTTTTAGAAACAGCTATGTGACGCCGTGCCTATCAGCCTCAGCCTGGTATGCTATTGGTAAAATAAGCAGCAGTAAAATCATTTCTAACAGTCTGTTGATGTAGAGTATATGGAATGAATGGAAACATGGGGTGTTTCTGTCCTGGAATGAATGTCCATTAGGAAAAATAGTTTTTTCAGATATTCATGTGATTTTTTGCTGCACCTCGACTCAAGTTGGTAGATGAGCTGTCTACTACCTTCCTGGCCGGTGTTTCCATTAGTTTCCCTTTGGGATCTATGCCTAAAAGGAATTGACCACTCTGCTAGTCAGATTGTCAGGGCAATGCCTCCCACTTTAGTTAGGATTGAGTGATTTGAATTCGGGCTGTAGTCAATCCAGCTTCTTAGGGGAGTCTAATCAACAGTATTGCCTACGGCACTGTTGCTCACCTCCATCAATCCAGCCTGTCCATGGAGTTGAATCAATGAAAGCTTCTCCTGACACATGTCCATAACCCTTTACAAAGTGGATGTGCTCTGATTGAACATTTACCTCCTCCACTCTCCCTGTCATCCTATCATTCATTCTCATTTTTTTCGGTTCTTATCCCATCAATCATGTAGGTTATCAAAACATTTTGTTACCTAAAACATCAAATCTGTTTTAACAGCTTGTAGTTACTGATCAATATGGATAGGAGGGTTACATAATTATTATTGCACCTAAATTATTCTACATGATTCAGCATTTAAGAGGTGAATGTTCCACTTTCGATGACTTAGCATATATTGATCTGTATGAGAGAGAAAGAGAGAGAGAGAGAGAGAGAGAGAGAGAGAGAGAGAGAGAGAGAGAGAGAGAGAGAGAGAGAGACATGGGGAAAGAGATTGAAGCAGTCCATGTACGTGGATGTATGCATTCTATATGAGAACATAGTTGTACCCTCTCTAGACATGAACACGGCAGACTGAGACATCCAATATTGACGCCCAGTGGTCCACAGACACAGACAGACAGACCGAATGACAGGTCTACAGACAGACAAAAAGGTCCACAGACAGATAGTTATCTCCACTCACCCGGTTAAGTTGCTCCAGCAGGCGGTGGTTCTCTTCTGACAGCTCCCTCATAGCCGTGGACTTGTCGCGGTCTGCCTCTCTCAGCTGGACCTGATGGCGCTCCAGCTCTCCTTGCAGCTGCTGGACATCTATCTCCAGCTCCGCCACGCGGTCCCCCCACTCCCCCTCCCTATTCTCCAACCGCCGCCGCAGCTCGTGCTTCTCCTGCTCATGATGCTGTGGGTGAGGGGAGACAAGGGACAGGGTTAGAGATGCTACTGGACTGGAGGAACCAGGTTAGGCCTGAGACTAGTAGTAGTAGTAATAGACATTGGATTGTGAAAGGATAGCACAAAGCTTCTGCTCTTTTCAATCCATAGCTTTATAAAGCTGAGGCAGGGGGTGGGGATATGAGTGTGGGCTTATAATATGAGAGAACCAGGGGGTCAGGGTATGGGGGGTTGGGATGGGTGGCATGGTTGGTTACACACATGATGTAGCCCAGAGCATGTTGGGTGATCAGTCCTGAACAAAGAGGCGTGTCAGGAATAAAACATGGGTGGTAAAACAAGGTTTGTAAAAGGATAACGAACAATGCTATCTGCCCCTAAAAAGCTTTGAAATTGCTTGATGAATACTGTGCATTGGGTAATAGCGTAGTGCTGTGTTGTTAGAGATCAGGGCCCTGAGCAGATGTAGCCTACAGTAGATACAGTAGGCCATCTCCATGGGACATTAACAGGGGATTAGTCGTTGTTCCACTCCAGGCCATGTGCTGAGTGGAGTGGGGGGTTTCAGATGTGATGAACAAAAGCTCTGCTGTCAGCATGAACAAATGCAACAGACATCTATGGGGTTTCAGGGCTTTAGTGACACCCCAAGATGTTGTGAACACCTCCTCTCCACCTGTGTCAATGCTACTTGTCAGTGTCAGGTAATGACAGTTAAAGCATATAAATAAAAAGTAATTGTGAGAATTGAGTGACCTCAGTCTGCTGTTAGAGCAGTGTTTTGTGCCCAAGTGTTTTTATGAGAGAGGCATCATACTGTTATTACACTGTATGGAGATTAGCTGTAAATTGTAGACAGTCTGAAAAAACTGTTTACAATGTGACATCTGCTCAATAGCACTACAATAATGGAGCGCAGTCCTAATCAGTTGAATATGGTTACATACACTGCTTAACTCCACATGAGTTTACTGAGACAATAAGGATGGCCAAACAACTGTGAACTGAAAAACAGATCTGGAAGGACTGAATCGCGATTATACAGTATTTGGCAGTGAGTGTAAAGCTACTTACCTCTAGTTTATCGTTAAGATCTTTGTTAATTTTCTCATATTGCTTAGTCAGGTCTTGGTTACGCTCTAGCAGAGCCTTGCCTAGTTTAGCAGCTAAAACCAAGTCCTTTTCTTTTTGACGGAAGAGCGACAACAAGTCTGTATTCTGTCCAATTACAGGCGTCTCCAATTCGGACAACTCTTCCTCCTCCTCGTCGTCCTGCTCCCCAGTAAGCATGGCTAATTCTTCTTCCAACGCCATCCCGAGGCCTCCAGAGCCGGTGTGTAGCAGCGAGTGGCCCTGAAATCCTCCCTTTTCTTGTGGGGTTTTGTTGCCCTGATCCACGGGGTGCTCCATGCAGTCGCTGTCCAGCTCGGGTGGTGCTGAAATCGCAGCCTTAGATGTGTGCAGGTCGAGGCAGGAAGATGACATCGCCGCCCGACGGACAAAAAAAAAGAAGAGATTAGCCTACCCAATTGATTTATTCCGGTTGAACCCACTCTGTCACTGGGTCGGGCTGACCGGATCCTCTCTGTGTCGACAATATCTCCATAGATAGGGTTCCTTGGTAGGCATATATATTACAGTTATTAAAAATCACACCAATAGCTAACCTATCTGACTCAAATTTCCCTCACACTCGGAAGACCACCTCCCCTAAACGGTACACACCAAGCTCTCGCTTTAATCCTACAAACAGTGCCGCCTCCTCTGCAGCTGAGCTGACGACGAGCCTCTTGCTGTCTGCTGCTGGCTATCTTGGATGTAAAGATTGTCGGTCCACAGTGTGCTTTGTCCCCAAATTAACCGCCCTGACGAACTCTCAATAGCAGTCGGTCTGTCCACCCGGTTGAGGCGGGGTCCCGGCTCCCCATAATTGTTGGCCACTTTACACCGGAGGCATTTTGCAGAACCTCAGGCTTCGGCAAAATATCCAAAATACACACTCGAGCAGAGCGCGGGCCCGATTGCGCCACCTCCTTTCCTTCCTGGAATGCGCGCCACACGTTGCTGACGTCAACAGCAACCTGTTACAAATAAACATCGATTGGTTGAGGATGATAACGCCATTGTTATTTAGCTTATTATGTGTGACGTAGGTGAGTATTTCCTTCGCTTTGAGTCTACATAGTTTCATAAAGCTTTTCAACGATATAATATTACTTCAATAACGTTCTCTCCTAGTCCTCACAGACAGGGTAAATTAGAGCAGATGTTTTGACAGATGAATAGGGGAACACACGGGTGGTCTAGATCTGACCCCATTATTTCTCAGCGGGTGTTCATGTATAAACAATGCAAAACCCACGTGATTGTCCTAATCTCTAATGTTAGGAATTTCCTAGAGGAATTCCCAATGATAAACATTTCTGTTATAATAAATTCATAACATAACACATAAATGGTCAGTTTGCTGTTTAACCCATCTTACTAGGCCTATATACATTATCAAACCAGAAACCAATCTACTCAGATACTATTTTATATTTTATAAACAGGCCTAATTAGTTACCACCCTCACCCACTGTGTCAGTCCATATTTAAATATGGTCTACATGTCATCATACTAATTACCAGGAGCTTTCATATAGTAGGCTATTACAATTTATAAACTGGGTGGTTTTGAAAATACTGAATTAGTGCTTTTGAAAGTATCTTGTTACAAAATACATTGGAGTGTAGTTCAGCCCAGTGTAATACAACATACACAATACTCAGAAGTAATTAAAATACGTTTTTTAAATACATGTAACAGAAATACTGTATCTCTGTATGCCACCAGGTCTGTGGACATGATAGAGATTGGCCACAGATTTAATGGCAAGAATACAGTTCTGCACTTTGCTAAAAGTTGCCCAGAATCAAGTGAATAATTGTCTGATTATCTGACAACACGAACGTAAAAATTGCAGTGTTCAGGGACAGTTAATGTTAAGTGTGCATGAATGCTTTGGGAATTTGAACTTGCAAGCATTCGGGCAGAAGTACATTAATGTTTCAGCAGTGCCACCAGGTACATCTTTATTACCAATAGCCTATATCCACACACTCTTAATTAGGGTACTGTTAAGGTACAGTGTTGTTCCCTGGGGTACAAAATGTCAAAGGTACACATAAGGTACCTTCAGAAGTACACATAGGAACTCAATGGTATTGGTTGGTTCCTTTTAGGGGACATATGCAGATAATATAATGTAAAAAAAATACCCAATATGTTGAATATAAGGTAAAATCATTACTGTAGTTTGAAATGTAGGTGGGGCAATGTACCGGTGGGGCTCATTATCATATTAGAGGGCATGGTGTATTTGTGCCAACCGTAAGTGGAAGTGTTGTGCCAGTTTTAGTGGTTGATTGTTATGTTGAGCATCTTACTTAAACGATTACTGTATCTCACAGTAACTTAATAGAAAATGTTGAGAATTTTGTGTTACCAGCTGTCAGTAAGTTATTGTAAAAGTCACAGTAACTTAATAGCCAATAACTGCTAGTAACTCACTGGCAGCTTAACTGGCAACCTTATTGTGTATAAGTTATTGTAAAATGAACAGTAACATACTTGCAACTAGCTGCCAGTAGCTCACTTCGATTAACTTTTCTGACTACAAGAAAGCTTATAACATTAGGCGACAACTATTAAGCATTCTTTGTAATGAGCACACTTGGGACCCCGCCTCAACCTCTAGGTTGGCAGCAAACTGAACTTCCTGCCACGTCATCAGATCAGTGAGCGTGACAGAGATCAGCCACTGTAAGTTACTGTGAATTTCACAATAACTACTTCCAGCAAACTGACAGTAACTTATTCAAAAATAAACATGACTTCCCGGTGACCAACGGCCATCTTTCTTACTGGAAAATGCACAGTAACGTCTTAACAGTGCAGCTCTTGATTGTCACAACCTTTTAGAAAGATTGTAGAACTGGGAGTGGACAAATGCAGTGCACAACCTTTATCAACATAATGATAAAACATCTTAAACACTTCCACTAACACAAATACAATCTTTTAGACCATACCCCCAAATATGCTAATGAGCCACTTCCAACACATTAACCCACCTACATTTCAAAGTGCAGTGAAAGTAAGGTAAACAACAACAAGTTATTTGACAACAATAACACATTGATTCTACTGTAAAAATCAACATAATGATAAAACATCTTAAACACTTCCACTAACACAAATACAATCTTTTAGACCATACCCCCAAATATGCTAATGAGCCACTTCCAACACATTAACCCACCTAAATTTCAAAGTGCAGTGAAAGGAAGGTAAACAACAACAAGTTATTTGACAACAAAAACACATTGATTCTACTGTAAAAATCAACAGAATGATAAAACATCTTAAACACTTCCATTAACACAAATACAATCTTTTAGACCATACCCCCAAATATGCTAATGAGCCACCTCCAACACATTAACCCACCTAAATTTCAAAGTGCAGTGAAAGGAAGGTAAACAACAACAAGTTATTTGACAACAATAACACATTGATTCTACTGTAAAAATACTGTATTTCTTCTGCAACTCAGTAGCCGGTAACTTACTTTTAAATTACAGGTCGTTTTTAACAGTGTGTACCATAAGCACATCTGAAGTATCCTATAAATATAACCAGGGTTGGGGAGTAACGGATTACAAAAAAATGGTAACTGTAATCCATTACATTACCAGCAAAAATACTGTAGATTATAGATACTTTTGAAAAACTAGATTATTATTTCGAGGATTACTTTTACATTCAGAAACAATATTTGACACTTCGCTCTTTTCTCAATGACATTCTAATCAACATTGAAAACAGGTGCAAATGTAAGTTTGTTCCACCTGAGCGAGTCTGACCACAAGTCAGAGACTACTATGATGACACACCAAATGTGTTTGATGGATCGCGGGAAAAGAGCAGGAATAGGCTTTTGTAGGCTACAGTCCAAGCTATGTCTTCCAATGGTGCGACTGCTGTCGGCATCCAAAGTTTATCCAACTTGAATAAATGCTTGGAGGTAAGGAGGACAGCAGTGGTGTAGACTTCAGTGATACAGATATCACTTATTATTGATATCTACATAGCACATTGATGTGAATCACACTGATGCTCTCTCATTTAGCTATATTCACCTTACGGATTGTGGTTGTTGTGGATGTTAGTTCTCAAATCTAAATGTGTATTTGAACCCAATATTGGTTGAATTCAAAAAGTTTAAGTTGCCTAACAATCATTGTTTTTGAAACCAGTGAACAGCCAATGAAAAATGCGTTCTTGCAACAGCTGAATAGTGCGGATCCAAGCCTATGGACTAAAAGTGCGGCTTTTATTGCTCAGTCTAATTCACTCTGCTAAAATAAATCAAATCCATTGGTCTAATGCACGCATGCTCAAACTTGCACACTTTTGATAGACTTAAAGGGTCAATCTGTAGTTGCTACATCCATTTTTGGACTTATAAATATATACAGTATACACTACCGGTCAAAAGTTTTAGAACACCTACTCATTCAAGGGTTTTTCTTTATTTTTTCAATTTTCTACATTGTATAATAATAGTGAAGACATCAAAACTTTGAAATAACACATATGGAATCATGTAGTACCCAAAAAAGTGTTAAACATATCAAAATAAATGTTATATTTGAGATTCTTCAAATAGCCACCCTTTGCCTTGATGAGAGCTGTATACTTCTGGCCCTTCTTTGGACACTGTGTTAACAACCCTCCAGGTGAGCTTCAATGCCATACAACTCTCCTTCCGTGGCCTCCAATTGCTCTTAAATACAAGTAAAACTAAATGCATGCTCTTCAACCGATCGCTGCCTGCACCTGCCCGCCTGTCCAACATCACTACTCTGGACGGTTCTGACTTAGAATATGCGGACAACTACAAATACCTAGGTGTCTGGTTAGACTGTAAACTCTCCTTCCAGACTCACATCAAACATCTCCAATCCAAAGTTAAATCTAGAATTGGCTTCCTATTTCGCAAACAAAGCATCCTTCACTCATGCTGCCAAACATACCCTAGTAAAACTGACCATCCTACCAATCCTCGACTTCGGCGATGTCATTTACAAAATAGCCTCTAATACCCTACTCAATAAATTGGATGCAGTCTATCACAGGCCATCCGTTTTGTCACCAAAGCCCGATATACTACCCACCACTGCGGCCTGTACTCTCTCGTTGGCTGGCCCTCGCTTCATACTCGTCGCCAAACCCACTGGCTCCAGGTCATCTACAAGACCCTGCTAGGGAAAGTCCCCCCTTATCTCAGCTCGCTGGTCACCATAGCAACACCCACCTGTAGCACACGCTCCAGCAGGTATATCTCTCTGGTCACCCCCAAAGCCAATTCTTCCTTTGGCCGCCTCTCCTTCCAGTTCTCTGCTGCCAATGACTGGAGCGAACTACAAAAATCTCTGAAACTGGAAAAACTTATCTCCCTCACTAGCTTTAAGCACCAGCTGTCAGAGCAGCTCACAGATTACTGCACCTGTACATAGCCCATCTATAATTTAGCCCAAACAACTACCTCTTTCCCTACTGTATTTATTTATTTTGCTCCTTTGCACCCCATTATTTCTATCTCTACTTTGCACATTCTTCCACTGCAAATCTACCATTCCAGTGTTTTACTTGCTATATTGTATTTACTTCGCCACCATGGCCTTTTTTGCCTTTACCTCCCTTATTCTCACCTCACTTGCTCACATTATATATAGACTTATTTTTCTACTGTATTATTGACTGTATGTTTGTTTTACTCCATGTGTAACTCTGCGTTGTTGTATGTGTCGAACTGCTTTGCTTTATCTTGGCCAGGTCACAATTGTAAATGAGAACTTGTTCTCAACTTGCCTACCTGGTTAAATAAAGGTTAAATAAAAATGTAATAAAAAATCAAAGTGTCACCAACAAAAATGTAAACAATAGGCCTATTGCAAATGCAGCATATGGAATTCATTTTTTACATGTAGATTACTTTCTAAATATAATCTGTTATAGTTACATGTCCAAAATTGTAATCAGTAATGTAACTTTTGGATTACCCAAACTCAGTAACGTAATCTGATTACATTCCGTTACTTTTAGATTACTTTCCCCTTAAGAGGCATTAGAAGAAGACAAAAATGTATATACCAATTGAATGACATCAATGTTAAAGTTTACATAGCTGGCAATACAGTGGGGCAAAAAAGTATTTAGTCAGCCACCAATTGTGCAAGTTCTCCCACTTAAAAAGATGAGAGAGGCCTGTAATTTTCATCATAGGTACACTTCAACTATGACAGACAAAATGAGAGAAAAAAAATCCACTTGTTAGCCAGGGTTCGTGAAGATAACCAAGAATTTACTTTCAGATGAGACTGAATTAAGGTGGCGATTAATATTGACTGCTATTGATGTAAAATATTACTAGGTCTTTAAGAGTTTATTCGGAAGATAACAGCTCTATAAATATTATTTTGTGGTGCCCCGACTCTCTATAGTTAATTACATTTACATGTTTAGCTCAATCAGGTAATATTAATTACGGAGAAAGGATTTTATAGAATAGCATGTCATATCACTTAATCCGGCATAGCCAAAGACACGACACTGGTTTTGCTTTAGCTTGTGCTGGTCACCAGTGTCTGAAAAACACAGTGAAGGCTGGTCAACAGTGAAAACACACTGAAGGCTGGTCTGACAGTGAAAACACAACAAAGGCTGGTCACCAATGAAAACACAAGGAAGGCTGGTCACCAGCGATAACCCAATGAAGGCTGGTCTGCCTGCATAACCAGCTAGACCATGCTGGTCAGACCAGCTTGACAAGCTAGACCAGAGAAATAGGAGTGCAGACAATGTAAGTAACGTGATCTATTTTCATTTAACTGTTAACTCAGAGGGTATTGTCAGCAATAATCATATGGCCATAGAAATTAATTACACTGTTTGCACTGAAACTGTCTGCCTTAGCAAGAAGCCCACTGTGGGCAGCACACTCAGTACCATTGGCTCAAATGTAAATGCCATTGACATGTCAGATGAAGTAGAAGTAATATGGCTACAGGTCCACTCAAAAATAATCTTCAAGCCTAACCGATGCCTGTAATCTGGTTCAGGTTATCTGTCAACCTACCAGGGTATTTACAAACAGAACAGGATTGAAATCCTCCACGTCTATTGACCCCATCTTTACTAATATGGCAGAAATCTGCTCTAAAGCAGTATCCACACCCATCGGATGTAGTTGTCATAACATAATAGCCATATCAAGAAAAAACTCAGTTCCAAAGACTGGACCTAAAATTGTGTATAAGCAATCATATGAATGGTTTTGCAATGATTTCTATGTCAAAGATGTGAAAAATATTTGTTGGTCTCTTATTTGTATTGAGGAACAACCTGATGCCACACTTGAATAATTTATTAAAGAGCTTCTTCCAGTTACAGACAGGCCTGCAGCCATGAAGAAACTGACTGTTAGCACTGCCAAATCCCATGGATAGATGATGAATTAAACATCTGTATGGCTGAGAGGGATGAGGCAAAGGGAATAGAAAATAAGTCTGACAACACAGCAGATTGGAAAACATACAGTAAATTGAGAAATCACGTAACTAAACTAAATGAAGAAGAAACTATACTATGGAACAAAGATACATTCTATAAAGAATGATAGTAATAATCTCTGGAGTACCTTAAATAAAATTCTAGGCAAAAAAATCTAACTCAGCTCCATCCTTCATTGAGGCAGATGGCTTGTTCATAACAAAACCCTTTGACATTGCCAACCACTTTAATAACTTTTTTTTGGACAAGATTAGCAAACTTAGTAAAGACACGCAAACAACAAATACTGAGTCTTCATATTCATGCATAACGACCCAAATAATGAAAGACAAGCAGTGTAGTTTTGAGTTCTGCAAAGTTGGTGTAGCAGAGGTGAACAAAGTTGTTGCTGTAGCAGAGGTGAACAAAGTTGTTGCTGTAGCAGAGGTGAACAAAGTTGTTGCTGTAGGAGAGGTGAACAAAGTTGTTGCTGTAGGAGAGGTGAACAAAGTTGTTGCTGTAGCAGAGGTGAACAAAGTTGTTGCTGTAGCAGAGGTGAACAAAGTTGTTGCTGTAGCAGAGGTGAACAAAGTTGTTGCTGTAGCAGAGGTGAACAAAGTTGTTGCTGTAGCAGAGGTGAACAAAGTTGTTGCTGTAGCAGAGGTGAACAAAGTTGTTGCTGTAGGAGAGGTGAACAAAGTTGTTGCTGTAGGAGAGGTGAACAAAGTTGATGATGTAGCAGAGGTGAACAAAGTTGTTGCTATCCATAAATAAGGACAAGCATCCTGGTACCGACAACCTGGATGGTAAATTGCGTAAGTTGGTAGCAGAATACATTGGGACTGTTTTGTTAGATTTCAGTGCAGCTTTTGATCACAACCTATTGCTGAAGAATCGTAGGTGTTATGGATTTACAGTACAAATTGAGTGTGGTGTACTGCAGGGCAGCTAGATTTGGACGTTATTGTTTTCTGTTTTTACTAGTGATCTTCCACTGACCTTGAATAAAGCCTGTGTGTCTATGTATGCTGACGACTCAATTGCATACACATCAGCTATGACAATAAAATAAATAACTGCCACCCTTTAAAAATAAATATATATATTTTTTAAACTTGGCAAGTCAGGTACGAACAAATTCTTATTTACAATGACGGCCTACCCCAGACGACGCTGGGCCAGTTGTTCGCCACCCTGTGGGACTCCCAATTACAGCCGAATGTGAAACAGCCTGGATTTGAACCAGGGACTGTAGTGACACCTCTTGCACTGAGTTGCAGTTCCTTAGACCACTGCGTGCCACTCAGGAGCCCTTAACATAGAGCTCCAGTAAGTTTTAGAATGGGGAACTAATAGACTGGTACTAAATATGTTTTTTTTAACTAAAGGCATCCTTTTTGGGACAAATCACTCAAGCCTAAACCTCATCTAGATCTATTACTGAATAATGTGTTGATTCAGCAAGTTGAAGAGACTAACCTTCTGGGTGTAACACTAGATAGCAAGCTGCAATGGTCAAAACATATACTGTAGAATCAATGGTTGCTAAATGGGAAGAAATCTGTCCATGATAAGGTGTTGCTCTGCTTTCTTGACATCTAAATCAACCAGACAGGTCCCACAGGCCCTAGTTTTGTCACACCTTGCCAGTTACATGGTCATATGCAACAAAGAAGGACATAGGAACATTTCAGTTGGTCCAGAACAGAGCAGCACGTATTATGTCACTGGTATGCATGTCAATCTCTTCTGGCTCAAAGTTGAGGAGAGATTTGACTGAATCACTATTGGTTTATGTCCTTGGTTTTGATGGGTTGAAGGTACCGAATGTTCGGACACTCATCGGTATCACACAAGACATGCAGCCAGAAGACTCTTCACAGTCTGATAAAGTACCACTTACGGCACGGGGACTGTGAAGAGACACAGACATTTTTATATATTTTGTATTGTATTTTGCATTGTATTATGTAGTGTTATGTATATTATGTATTTTATTTGTTGTGTTTTGTTTCCTGTTTGGACACCAGGAATTAGTAGCCCTTGCCTTGGCAGTGGCTAATTGGGGATCCTAATAAAATACAAAAAACACTAAATACTGCAAAAACGTTTTCTTGTTTTGCTCACCAACAAACACCACCCCCATCACACCACCATCATCATCTTCCTCATCATCATCTTAATCACAGTAATGTGGATATGACTATATTTCTGTTATAGGGCAAACAAGCAGCTGGTATAATATGCACAACAAGATTTTAAGATTATTATTTGAACATGAGTTGTTTTGAGAAGACATAGGGTCCAGGCACAGGGTGAGGGTCCAGTGTTCTACTGAAAGCTGTAAACATAAATCTGCATGTGCATACATACATTATATTCCTCTCCAGAATTGATGTTTTTATGGCGAAGGTTGATGTGTGGCGCCCTCTGTGGAGAAGACTTGATATCTCATCACAGACTCATCTCACTGGTTAGCACAGTAAGTAGCCTACCTCCTTGTTGTCTTAAACGCAGGCAGGCAGGCAGGCAGGCAGGCAGGCAGGCAGGCAGGCAGGCAGGCAGGCAGGCAGGCAGGCAGGCAGGCAGGCAGGCAGGCAGGCAGGCAGGCAGGCAGGCAGGCAGGCAGGCAGGCAGTGGTAATATGTAGGTTGTGGTGCATTAAATATGCTATAGAAACTGTCTCTTACTGTCTGTCAGTAAGAAGATCTGGTGTGAAAGGAGTACATTTACATTTTAGTCATTTAGCAGATGCTCTTATCCAGAGTAATGAGTGCATACATTTTCATACTGGTCCCCCATGGGAATCGAACCCACAACCCTGGCATTGCAAATCAAAACAAAGTGTATTGGTCGTGTACACAGATTTGCAGATGTTATCGCAGGTGCAGCGAAATGCTTGGGTGTCTAGCTTCAACAGTGCATAAAAAAATTAAGAAATATCAGAAAGAGCAATGTCAAAGTCTGGAATATAGATACAAAATATGGGAAAAAAGGGCCTCCCGGGTGACGCAGTGGTTAAGGGCGCTGTACTGCAGCGCCAGCTGTGCCATCAGAGTCCCTGGGTTCGCGCCCAGGCTCTATCGTAACCGGCCGCGACCGGGAGGGCTTGGTCGGTAGGGGTGTCCTTGTCTCATCGCGCACCAGCGACTCCTGTGGCGGGCTGGGCGCAGTGTGCGCTAACCAAGGTGGCCAGGTGCACGGTGTTTCCTCCGGTGCATTGGTGCGGCTGGCTTCCGGGTTGGATGCGCGCTGTGTTAAGAAGCAGTGCGGCTTGGTTGGGTTGTGTATCGGAGGACGCATGACTTTCAACCTTCATCTCTCCCGAGCTCGTACGGGAGTTGTAACGATGAGACAAGATAGTAGCTACTACAACAATTGGATACCATGAAATTGGGGAGAAAAAGGGGTGAAATTCAACAAAAACATTTTTTTGGGATGACTTCTGTAACCGTAATAGCCTTGGTTTCATGCATGTTAACATTAGAAGCCTCCTCCCTAAGTTTGTTCTATTCACTGTTTTAGCACACTCTGCCAACCCGGATGTTCTAGCTGTGTCTGAATCCTGGTTTAGGAAGATAACCAAAAATTCTGAAAGTTTAATCCCAAACTACAACATTTTCAGACAAGATAGAACTGCCAAAGGGGGCGGTGTTGCAATCTACTGCAAAGATGTCCTGCAGAGTTCTGTTCTACTATCCAGGTCTGTACCCAAACAATTTGAACTTCTACTTTTAAAAATCCACCTCTCTAAAAACAAGTCTCTCACCGTTGCCGCCTGCTATAGACCACCCTCTGCCCCCAGCTGTGCTCTGGACACCATATGTGAACTGATTGCCCCCCATCTATCTTCAGAGCTCGTGCTGCTAGGCGACCTAAACTGGAACATGCTTAACACCCCAGCCATCCTACAATCTAACCTTGATGCCCTCAATCTCACACAAATTATCCATGAACCTACCAGGTACCTCCCCAAAGCCTTAAACACGGGCACCCTCATAGATATCATCCAAACCAACTTGCCCTCTAAATACACCTCTGCTGTCTTCAACCAAGATCTCAGCGATCACTGCCTCATTGCCTGCATCCGTAATGGGTCAGCGGTCAAACGACCTCCACTCATCACTGTCAAACACTCCCTGAAACACTTCAGCGAGCAGGCCTTTCTAATCGACCTGGCCCGGGGCATCCTGGAAGGATATTGATCTCATCCCGTCAGTAGAAGATGCCTGGATATTTTTTTTAAATGCCTTCCTAACCATCTTAAATAAGCATGCCCCATTCAAGAAATGTAGAACCAGGAACAGATATAGCCCTTGGTTCTCCCCAGACCTGACTGCCCTTAACCAACACAAAAACATCCTATGGCGTTCTGCATTAGCATCGAACAGCCCCTGTGATATGCAGCTGTTCAGGGAAGCTAGAAACCATTATACACAGGCAGTTAGAAGAGCCAAGGCTAGCTTTTTCAAGCAGAAATTTGCTTCCTGCAACACTAACTCAAAAAAGTTCTGGGACACTGTAAAGTCCATGGAGAATAAGAACACCTCCTCCCAGCTGCCCACTGCACTGAAGATAGGAAACACTGTCACCACTGATAAATCCACCATAATTGAGAATTTCAATAAGCATTTTTCTACGGCTGGCCATGCTTTCCACCTGGCTACTCCTACCCCTGGTAAAACTGACCATCCTACCAATCCTCGACTTCGGCGATGTCATTTACAAAATAGCCTCCAATACCCTACTCAACAAATTGGATGCAGTCTATCACAGTGCAATCCGTTTTGTCACCAAAGCCCCATATACTACCCACCATTGCGACCTGTACACTCTCGTTGGCTGGCCCTCGCTTCATACTCGTCGCCAAACCCACTGGCTCCATGTCATCTACAAGACCCTGCTAGGTAAAGTCCCCCCTTATCTCAGCTCGCTGGTCACCATAGCATCTCCCACCTGTAGCACACGCTCCAGCAGGTATATCTCTCTAGTCACCCCCAAAACCAATTATTTCTTTGGCCGCCTCTCCTTCCAGTTCTCTGCTGCCAATGACTGGAACAAACTACAAAAATCTCTGAAACTGAAATCACTTTGCCACCATGGCCTTTTTTTGCCTTTACCTCCCTTATCTCACCTCATTTGCTCACATCATATATAGACTTGTTTGTACTGTATTATTGACTGTATGTTTGTTTTACTCCATGTGTAACTCTGTGTCATTGTATGTGTCGAACTGCTTTGCTTTATCTTGGCCAGGTCGCAATTGTAAATGAGAACTTGTTCTCAACTTGCCTACCTGGTTAAATAAAGGTGAAATAAAATAAATAAATAAATCAGCAAGGGCATTGAAGATGAAACGTGGCTGGGTCTTTCAGCATGACAACACACCGCCCGGGCAACGAAAGAGTGGCTTCGTAAGAAGCATTCCAAGGTCCTGGAGTGGCCTAGCCAGTCTCCAGATCTCAACCCCATAGAAAATCTTTGGAGGGAGTTGAACGTCAAAACATCACTGCTCTAGAGGAGATCTGCATGGAGGAATGGGCCAAAATACTAGCAACAGTGTGTGAAAACCTTGTGAAGACTTACAGAAAACATTTGACCTCTGTCATTGCCAACAAAGGGTATATAACAAAGTATTGAGATAAACTTTAGTTATTGACCAAATACTTATTTTCCACCATAATTTGCAAAGAAATTCATTAAAAATCCTACAATGTGATTTTCAGGATTTTTTTTCTCATTTTGTCTGTCATAGTTGAAGTGTACCTATGATGAAAATTACAGTTCTCTCTCATCTTTTTAAGTGGGAGAACTTGCACAGTTGTTGGCTGACTAAATACTTTTTTTGCCCCACTGCCCCACATTGCTCGTTCTGCTCGTTCTGATTTTTCAAAAAAAAATTACATTTTGGATTATGTGTGTATTGTTTTGTAATGCTAGGTATTACTGCACTGTTAGAGCTAGAAACACAAGCATTTCGATGCACCTGCGATAATATCTACAAGTATATATATATATATATATATAAAGGATAAAACAATATTTAAACATGATTAAAATAACTCTACTATATGTACAAAGGGCAGCAGTCTCTAAGGTGCAGTGTTGAGTATTGAGTGGTAGCCGGCTAGCAACAGTGACTAAGGTTCAGGGCAGGGTAATGGGCGGAGGCCGGCTAGTGGTGACTGTTTAACAGTCTGATGGCCTGGAGATAGAAGCTGTTTTTCAAAGCAACACTTATCTAACATCTGCCTTAGTCATACATCAGGCCTGGTCTGGTCTGACACTGTGTCTGCTGTCAGTGTGCTGCCTGTTCGCTACATTTCAGCCAATACAAGAGTGATCCTCCAGACTCTGTTTATGTAAGAGTCTCTTCTCTAAGAACTCTGCCCAATGCATCAACCATTATGTGTTATAGCCTGTAATGTCATTTTATTTTTGTACCAATGGAGGGCAATATTTCATCACTGGTATTTTCTCTAGGAGAGCCTCGGTGTTCTGCACCCAGTGGTCATCCCCATCATGATTGTACTGTATTACAGCCTTATCTATTGAGCTTTGCATAGAGCTCTCACACATAAAACAACTTTGTCCCCCTGATGTCCCTGAAATTCAGCATTCATTGTGCATGAAAGAAGACTGTGATGCATTGTTATAAAGATGAGTGGAGTATAGGTTGAATTTATTGTTCTTTTTTTGAGTGTCATTTTCCCTGGATTAAGAATGACCCTCTGTACTCTAGCAACAGATTAAGACAGTCTGAATGATCATTCATATAAACTCAGTGAATTGTGATGAAATTTGGGGTGGCAGGTAGCCTAGTGTGTTGGGCCAGGAGCCAAAATATTTCTGGTGAATAATCTGTTTATGTGCCCTTGAGCAAGGCACTTAACACTAATTGCTCCTGTAAATTGCCCTGGATTCGAGTGTCTGCTAAATGACTCAAATGTATTTTCCCTCCTTTGATATTAAGCTGTGATTGGCCTCGGGGACTTACAATAGCTTGTTGCTTGGTAACATCAGAAAAAAACCTCTACCATCCTCATGTTCTCTCTACGAACCCATAACTATTTGTGTGTTTTGAAGAGGAGTGTCATCCTGAAAACCAATAAGATCTGTTGACAAATGTTGACAACAGTAATTCGCTAACTTTATTCATATATTGTACGTTTCTACTATTGCATGCGTGTATCTCAAATGAGCTACAATACAAATGGCACAAAATGTTTTTTGATGCACGATAAAGACTGTAATGATTTGGAATTGTAACAGTTTCGTTGTGTTTCATTAGATTTAGTGGTGTTTTAGAGACGCAGTGAGGAGACAGATAGGCAGGGTTTAGCTGCAGTTAGATCAGATATAAGTGGAAATGCAGCATAAGGCTATTGATAGTGGTTCTCTGGCAGCACACTGTATTACGCAATTCTGTTGAGACAAAAGTGGGTTCTGTTTATAAATCCTATAAATCCTAACAATTAGTTATACGTCAAAGGATTTTAAAAGATGTCTATACATTGCCTTCGAAAAGTATTCAGACCACTTGACTTTTTCCACATTTTGTTACGTTACAGCCTTATTCTAATATTGATTAAATCATTTTTTCCCCTCATCAATCTTCACATAAAACCCCATAATGACAAAGCAAAAACAGGTTTGTAGAAATGTTTGCTAATTTATACAAAATGAAAATCTAATTTACATAAGTATTCAGACCCTTTACTCAATACTTTGTTGAAGCATCTTTGGCAGCAATTACAGCCTTGAGTCTTCTTGTGTAGGACGCTACAAGCATGGCACACCTGTATTTGTGGAGTTTCTCCGATTCTTCTCAAGCTCTGTCAGATTGGAAGGGGAGCGTTGCTACACAGCTATTGTGAGGTATCTCCAGAAATGTTCTAGTCCAGGCTCTGTCCGGGCCACTCAAGGACATTTAGAGACTTGCCCTGAAGCCATTCCTGCGTTGTCTTTGCTGTTTGCTTAGGGTCATTGTCCTGTTGGAAGGTGAACCTTGGCCCCAGTACGAGGTCCTGAGCGCTCCTGAGCAGGATTTCATCGAAGAACTCTCTGTACTTTGCACCGTTCATCTTCACCTCGATCCTGACCAGTCTCCCAGTCCCTGCCACTGAAAGACATCCCCACAGCAGGATTCTGCCACCAACATGCTTCACCATAGGGATGGTGCCAGGTTTCCTCCAGACTTGACACTTGGCATTCAGGCCAAAGAGTTCAATCTTGGTTTCATCATACCAGAGAATCTTGTTTCCAGTCCACTTGACCGTGCTGCTGCTCCAGTTTCAACTGTTCTGCCTTATTATTATTCGACCATGCTGGTCATTTATGAACATTTGAACATCTTGGCCATGTTCTGTTATAATCTCCACCTGGCACAGCCAGAAGAGGACTGGCCACCCCACATAGCCTGGTTCCTCTCTAGGTTTCTTCCTAGGTTTTGGCCTTTCTAGGGAGTTTTTCCTAGCCACCGTGCTTCTACACCTGCATTGCTTGCTGTTTGGGGTTTTAGGCTGGGTTTCTGTACAGCAGTTTGAGATATCAGCTGATGTACGAAGGGCTATATAAATATATCTCTTGACTAGATTTGATGGTCCGAGAGTCTTTAGGTGCCTTTTGGCAAACTCCAAGCAGGCTGTCATATGCCACTCTACCATAAAGGCCTGATTAGTGGAGTGTTTCAGAAATGGTTGTCCTACTGGAAGGTTATCCCATCTCCACAGAGGGACTCCAGAGCTCTTTCAGAGTGACCATCGTGTTCTTGGTCACCTCCCTGAAAAAGGCCCTTCTCCCCCGAATGCTCAGTTTGCGGACAGCTCTAGGAAGAGTCTTGGTGGTTCCAAACTTCTTCCATTTAAGTATAATGGAGGTCACTGTGTTATTGGGGACATTTAATGCTGCAGACATTTTTTGGTACCCTTCTCTGTGCCTCAACACAATCCTGTCTCTGAGCTTTACGGACAATTCCTTTGACGTCATGGCTTGGTTTTTGCTCTGACATGCACTGTCAACTTACAGTTGAAGTCGGAGGTTTACATACACCTTAGCCAAATACATTTAAACTCAGTTTTTCACAATTCCTGACATTTAATCTTAGTAAAAATTCCCTGTCTTAGGTCAGTTAGCATCCCCACTTTATTTTAAGAATGTGAAATGACAGAATAATAGTAGAGAGAATTGTTTATTTAAGATTTTATTTCTTTCATCACATTTCCAGTGGGTCAGAAGTTTACATACACTCAATTAGTATTTGGTAGCATTGCCTTTAAATTGTTTAACTTGGGTCAAACGTTTTGGGTAGCCTTCCACAAGCATCCCACAATAAATTGGGTACATTTTGGCTTATTCCTCCTGACAGAGCTGGTGTAACTAAGTCAGGTTTGTAGGCCTCCTTGCTCGAACATGCTTTTTCAGTTCTGCCCACAAATTGTCTATGGGATTGAGGTCAGGGCTTTGTGATGGCCACTCCAATACCTTGACTTTGTTGTCCTTAAGCCATTTTGCCAAAACTTTGGAAATATGCTTGGGATCATTGTCCATTTGGAAGACCAATTTGCGACCAAGCTTTAACTTAACTGATGTCTTGAGATGTTGCTTCAATATATCCACATAATTTTCTTTCCTCATGATGCCATCTATTTTGTGAGGTGCACCAGTCCCTCCTGCAGCAAAGCACCCTCACAACATGATGCTGCCCCCCCCCCCCCCCCCCCCCGTGCTTCATGGTTGGAATGGTGTTCTTCGGCTTGCAAGCCTCACCCTTTTTCCTCTAAAAATAACGATGGTCATTATGGCCAAACAGTTCTATTTTTGTTTCATCAGACCAGAGGACAATTCTCAAAAAATAATGATCTTAGCCCCCATGAGCAGTTGCAAACCGTAGTCTGGCTTTTTTACGTCTGTTTTGGAGCAGTGTCTTCTTCCCTGCTGAGCGGACATTCAGGTTATGTCGATATAGGACTCGTTTTACTGTGGATATAATACTGTACCTTGGTACCTGTTTCCTCCAGCATCTTTACAAGGTCCTTTGCTGTTGTTCTGGGATTGATTTGCACTTTTCGCACCAAAGATCGTTAATCTCTAGGAGACAGAACGCTCCTACTTCCTCAGCGGTATGACGGCTGCGTGGTCCCATGGTGTTTATACTTGCGTACTATTGTTTGTACAGATGAACGTGGTACCTTCAGGCATTTGGAAATTGCTCCCAAGGATGAACCAGACTTGTGGAGGTCTACAATTTTCTTCTGAGGTCTTGGCTGATTTCTTTTGATTTTCCCATGATGTCAAGCAAAGAGGCATTGAGTTTGAAGGGAGGCCTTGAAATACATCCACAGGTACACCACCAATTGACTCAAATGATATCAATTAGCCTATCAGAATTAGCCTATCAGAAGCCATGACATCATTTTCTGTAATTAACTTAGTGTATGTAAACTTCTCACCCACTGGAATTGTGATACAATGAATTATAAGTGAAATAATCGGTCTTTAAACAATTGTTGGAAAAATTACTTGTGTCATGTACAAAGTAGATGTCCTAACCAACTTGCCAAAACTATAGTTTGTTAACAAGAAATTTGTGGAGTGGTTGAAAAATGAGTTTTAATGACTCCAACCTAAGTGTATGTACACTTCTGACTTCAACTGTATATAGACAGGTGTGTGCCTTTCCAAATCATGTCCAATCTATTGAATTTACCACAGGCGGACTCCAATCAAGTTGTTGAAACATCTCAAGGATGATCAATGGAAACAGGATGCACCTGAGCTCAATTTCAAATCTCATAGCATACTGTTTTTAAAAACCCTGTTTACGCTTTGTCATTATGGGGTATTGTGTTTAGATTGCTGAGGAAATGTTGTTATTCAATCCATTTTTAGAATAAGGCTGTAACAAAATGTGGAAAAAGTCTAGGGGTCTGAATACTTTCCGAAGGCACTGCATATACAATGCATGCACAAACATCAAATGGCATAGCATGGTATTCCTTAGAGGATAGCTGTAACCTGTATTTGGTTCTCAGCCTAGTCCAAAGACAAATGTACTGTTTTCATGGCGAGCATGACCTCACGCTGCGCTATCGGAAGTCTGCTCTGATAAATCAGTAATTGAGGGTTCTTACTTGATTTGCTCTCTTGTGTTTAGATTGAGAGGGCTGCTTGACTGAAACATTGGGAGTCTAAAGCGATTATATTCTCTGCTCATAAGATAAAGCCTCCAGTGTTTTGCTTACATCATAGCTGAGTAAACACTCAACAGAAACCAAAAAGACAAAGTCAAGCCCTCTGTGCTGGTCCATCATTTCCCACTCATGCTGGATGTTTATAGTTTACTTATTGCCTACTTGGCTCCACATCCAATTTGAGTTGAACATTTATTTTAAACAGCGCTTCACTTTATGAAGTGAAAGAAAAGGAAATAATGATTACATAGACTCATAACAACAGTATGGTAGCCTACAGTATGAGTGCTGAGTTGTGTTCTGGTGCTTGACAGGGTCATACCAGTCATTGATTGGTTACCTGGACTGGCCGAGCTGTTTCATTTCCCTACTGCTGTGAAGGAGTGTTGCTTGCTCGGATAGGTCCTGCCACCCTTTCCAAAGCCGGGATCTCAGAGGCCCCTAGGGTGATGTCTATCGTGTGTGTGTGTCTGACTCATCTCAGCATTGAGAGTGACAGAAAGCCCAACCAGCATGACCATGACATAGGGATTATCTTGATATGATGAATTTGCTTCATCACCGAATCTGTACAATTCTGTAGAATTTCTAATACAGCTTACAAGCAGCTGAGCTTTGAAGTGTATTCATACAGCAGAGTTGATTTGGAGCAGGTGTGGACAGGTATTTGTATTTATTATGGATCCCCATTAGTTCCTGCCAAGGCAGCAGCTACTCTTCCTGGGGTCCAGCAAAATGAAGGTAGTTCATACAGTTTTAAAAACATAACATTACATTCACAGATTTCACAACACACTGTGTGCCCTCAGGCCCCTACTCTACCACATATCTACAGTACAAAATCCATGTGTATGTGTGTGTATAGTGCGCATGTTTTCGTGTGTGCGTGTATGCATGTGTCTGTGCCTATGTTTGTGTTGCTTCACAGTCCCAGCTGTTCCATAAGGTGTATTTTTATCTGTTTTTTAAAATAAAATTTTACTGCTTGCGTCAGTTACTTGATGTGGAATAGAGTTCCATGTAGTCATAGCTCTATGTAGTACTGTGCGCCTCCCATAGTCTGTCTTGGACTTGGGGGCTGTGAAGAGACCTCTGGTGGCATGTCTTGTGGGGTATTTATGGGTGTCCGAGCTGTGCCCCAGCAGTTCAAACAGACAGCTCAGTGCATTCAACATGTCATGTGGAAAACTTGTATCTGAAGATTTTTCTATAGCAAAGAAAAGTCATCAGTTAGAGGACCACTTTGCCTTCCACTACATTTGACATTTGATAGCTGTGTGATAGGAGAGACTGTGTTAGGTAGGCCTAATAGATCTCTGTGTTTGAAGTCTGAAAATAACTGGGGTCTCTGTGGAGTGGTTGTTGTTACTGAAATGCCTGTGTTATGCAGGAGAGAACACACAGTTTAGGCAGTGACTCAGGCTGCATGTATTACTGTGATTAGCTGGAGCTACTGCAGTGTGGGGAGAGAGAAAAAAATAGAGAGTGGTGGAGCGAGAGCTTCCCTGCATGTCTATGCGATTGTGTTTTCACTGGTCTACTGCGTTAATATGCAATGCAGTTTCCCTCTCTCCACTCCCTCCTTCTCTCCTCCACTCTTTCTCTCTGTATGCTAATCTTCACTCGCTCTCACTGCTCAAATCTCTTTCTCCTGCCTTCGTCTCTACAGTGAAGATGACATCCCCAGTTTTGATGAACCAGCGAGCCTCTCCTACTGGCCGGTGGCTGCCCAGCAAGACCCCACAAGATAGGGCTTTCTGGGTGAGGACTTGCCCCCTCTAAAGTGATTCTTCAGCAAAGGCACTGACAGCACCGGCCAGGTCTGAGTAAGTACTGCTCTGAAGGAATCTTTCACTGATAACAAGGTGGTATTGATAGCACTGACAGAGTAACATCAAAGAATGTGTGTGCTGACAAGATTGTGTGTGTAGCACATATTAACTGCCTGTAACTGCTCTGCTTTGTTTGCCCATCTCATCATCTTGATTGATTAGTTCTTATACTATGACAGGGGAATTTTAGCCAGATGTGATAGCGCTATAGAACAGCTGCCTGCTCCGGTAGTAGGGAAGATTGTCACGACACTGAGATGCTGTGTTAGCATTAAATGTGTCTTTGTTTACCCATCTTCTTCAGCATCAATGTGCAGTAGCATCCCACCTCTCATACAGTCGATCTCCAACTTCATAGGGGAATCACAGCGTTCACAGTCTGATGCCTCTCTCTGCTATGATGTACTGTTTTCTTCAAAGGATTCGGAAAATATCCGTGTTAAATCTCACTTTTTTCTGATGGCTTTCTTTTGCCTAGATCTCGATGTAGGAAATAAACATACAGTGCAGGTTAGATCGTAACTTGGTAGAACAAACAATCATCTCTCTTGATAGTTTAATCGGGAATCACATGAATTTTTTGCCACAAATTTTGGACCACAGAACTTTGATTTGTGTCCTGAGTTTGCCATTGGTAAGGCACTTAGTGAGTTATTGTCAGTTGAACGTGTGCATTGGTTGGCCTGTGTGGCTAAAATATATTCTGTAGGCTATGAAAATAATAAAGAGAGTTGCACACTCGATATACAAGCTCCAAGTAATGTATTGGGTAAACCACCAACGTTTCTGCATCACTGTGCCTTCTTCAGGGTGAAGCCAAAACGTTGGTGATTTACCCAATACATTTCTAGGAGCTTGTATACACAGTGTGCAATTCTCTTTATTTTGTAGCCTACAGAATATCTTTTTTTATACTTGCTGTTAGTCAGCACCTCTACCAACTGTCTTGGGTGTGCGCCAATATATTCTGTCATTAAAAAAGGAAAAGCAGAAAAGTCTGAAATGATCAAAATGATCAAAAATGTATTTCCATGGAAACAGTTGTTTCCCTCTGTCTCTCTCATTTGTTCCTCAGGTTCCTCTCAGAGCAGGTGACAGTCCTGTTTCTTTATGTATTACAATATGTACATTATAATCATAGTGGTTCATAATCAATTATGATATTCAAGTCTTTAGTCTTGTTACAATACACCTCATCCTCACTTGCTTTAAAATGGTCATCATTAAAAATGTATGATGATTACTATGAAATATCTGCCTTTCCCCTCAGTCTTACACTGAGGTGACTGATGAAGGCATATTAATGTATTTTCAATGGACTAATTTCCACTCAAAGACAGAGAGGTGGGTTGTATAGAGAGGGGCTTAACTAGGGACATATATAGTTGGGTTTATTAGGGGTTCCAAATGGTGCATAGAGGCGTATAGGGAGTGGACATAGCTATACATTTAGGATAAAATATATCCATACAGTGCCTTCAGAATGTATTCATACCCCTTGATAAAATGGATTTTCAAACATCTAGACATAATACCCCATAGTGACAAAGTGAAATGCAGAAATATCTCATTTGCATACAGTAAGTATTCACACCCCTGAGTCAATACATGTGGCAGTGATTACAGCTGTGAGTCTTTCTGGATAAGTCTCTAAGAGCTTTGCACACCAGGATTGTACAATATTTTCACATTATTCTTTAAAAAATTCTTCAAGCTCTGTCAAGATGGTTGTTGATCAGTGATAGACAGCCATTTTCAAGTCTTGACATAGATTTTCAAGACGATTTAAGTCAAAACTGTCACTCGGCCATTCAGGAACATTCACTGTCTTCTTGGTAAGCAACTCCAGTGTATATTTGGCCTTGTGTTTCAGGTTATTGTCCTGCTGAAAGGTGAATTTGTCTCCCAGTGTCTGTTGGAAAGCAGACTGAACCAGGCTTTCCAATAGGATTTTGCCTGGGCTTAGCTCTTGTTTCTTTTTATCCTAAAAAACTCCCTAGTCCTTACAGATGACAAGCATACCCATAACATGATGCAGCCACCAACATGCTTAAAAATATGTAGAGTGGTACTCAGTGATGTGTTGTGTTGGATTTGCCCCAAACACAATGCTTTGTATTCATTTCTTTACCAACTTTTTTTGCAGTTTTACTTTTGTACCTTATTGCAAACAGGATGCACATTTTGGAATATTTGTATTCTGTACAGATTTCCTTCTGTTCACGCTGTCATTTAGGTTAGTATTGTGGAGAATCTACAATGTTGATTCATCCTCAGTTTTCTCCTATCACAGCTATTAAACTCTGTAACTGTTAAAGTCACCATTGGCCTCAGTGACATTCCTGAACGGTTTCATTTCTCTCCGGCAACTGAGTTAAGAAGGATGCCTGTATCCTTGTAGTGACTGAGTGGATTGATACATTATTCAAAGTGCAATTAATAACTTCACCATGCTCAAAGGGATATTCAATGTCAGCTTCTTCTTTTAACCCATCTACCAATAGGTGCCCTTCTTTACGAGGCATTGGAAAACATTCCTGGTCTTTGTGGTTGAATATGTGTTTGAAATTCACTGCTCAAGTAAAGGACCTTACAGATAATTGTATGTTTGGGGTACGGACGTGATGTAGTCATTAAAAATGTATCTTAAACACTATTATTGCACACAGAGTCCATCCAACTTATTATGTGACTTGTTAAGCAAATGTTTACTCCAGAACGTATTTAGGCTTGCCATAACAAAGGGGTTGAATACTTATTGACATTTTTCTAAGCATAATTCCACTTTGACATTATGGGATATTGTGTGTAGGCCAGTGACAAAATCTCAATTGAATCCATTTTAAATTCAGGCTGTAACACAACAAAATGGAGAGAAAGGCAAAGGGTGTGAATACTTTCTGAAGGTACTGCATATGGAAAATATGGAATGTATTTAGGGAGTATCCATTTAATGAAAGAAGTGTGGGGTAGGCAAGAGGAATATGTGAATTTGCACTTGTATTCACCTGTAGACAGGAGGCGGTGCAAAACCGTGTGAAATGTGACTTGGAGAAAGAGAAAGGGCTGAAGGCGGTGAGCAGATAGAACCAGGTGGTGTAGCTGCGCTCTAGCGCAAATCCATGCATGTTAATGTGAGTCGTGATGAGAGGAGAGCTCTGCTGCTGTAGCTCTCCCATACCCTCAAGTGTCATTTCCAAAAGCCTGCTTATCCCTGCCGATTGATCCTCTTTGTGTGATGTACCAATGAATGTACCCATATGGCATCAGGTTTTCTGAGTTGCTGATGTCGTGACCAGGGACTTAGCTATAGAAAACAATCAGTGTCAGTTTTAGGGTTTAGGGATTGGACCTGATAGGTTTAGGTAGGGAAACTAGAACTGGTATTGTGACAGAATCTGTGCCACGGATGTACTCGTGTAACATGTTAGTGATTCACTGCCGCCTACAGCCCATACGTTACAGTATCACCCGTGGCCTCTGGTCACACTGCAGTCTGAATGTAGAGCAACAACAAGACTGGGGTGAAACCTCTGTGCTCTCCTCCCCTGCAAAAGGACTGACTCATACCACACATTATTCAACATATACAAAACATCTCAAGAGGGTTGATCGAGCTGTAGATAGCTAATTCTCCTCTATGTGTTATCCCCTTGCTGCTAATCAGCTCTTATAAATCTAACTAAATTAATAGAGAACATCTGGTTATCTGACAGTCTATGCAGCAACTATTGAATTAGAGTCAAGCTGTGGTTGAAGTCCTGCCAACTCAAACTGCACAATAAAATCTTGTAAAATAATGTATTTATTTAATCACATATACTTTGAAAGGGTAGACATACAGAAATTCCTCGTCAAAAGTCTTGCTGTTACAAAAGTAGTTCTTCATGCAGCGTAACAGGTTACAGGTTCTTCTTGGTGAAGCGCCTGAATGGCTTCATCATTGCTGAAAAGACCCTGACAATCAAGGATAGTTTTTTGATAGGCTGAGATATGGATGGAGAAACCTCTCCCACTGGAGATAGAAACACAAGATAAATGGATGGGGGGGGGGGGGGGGGGGGGAGAGAGAGATGCAGTATAGTGAAAAATAACATACCTATGTTTCTAACACACACCTAAGCAAAACTACAAGCTATAGCAGAGCTCTAAAGTCCTTACCTATGCAATGTCCATCAGTAGAGGGAATCTCAGTCTGTTCCTGGACTGAATGGCAGTCCTTTTTGTTTCCTCTCTTGGAACGCTAACAGAAGAAAGGTAAAGAAAATGGTACAGAGAATAAATAAATAAATGGAACACTTCTGAATCCAAGGCAACAATTTAGTGATTAATAAAACATATTTATCTCATGTATTGGTCTTATCATATCAATAACATCAGCACCTAACTGGAACCAAAAACAAATGCTAACTCCCTGCTATACCTTGAAGTTGATCCTGAGTTTGGTTATTGAAAAGCAAAGGAAGCTCCTTCTTGCTTTCTGCTCAGCCCCCCTCTCTGTCTCAGCCTGGTCTGATGGGTTTGTTGCAGCAGAAGCTGGTCTTGACGTCTCCTTGCATCCCTGTACCAGCTGCTGGGTCAAGGACTTTACCAGGACTCTGTCAAATGCAGGGTCCTGGGAGGAAATAGCTGCTGGCAGGGTGTTATTAGAGCCAAACTCCTCCATGAGGTTTTTATGTACACCTCTGAACACCCTTTGGATGTACAGGATCTGGGAATATGCCTGTGTCCTGGAGAATCTAGATGCAGCACAGAACTCAGACAGGACTTGTCTGATGAGTTGCTGAGATGTTTCTGTCATGTCTGCTGCCTGTTGGGAGGGTCCATCTAGGGTTGAGGGTCTGATCTCCGATAGCAACCTTATCACCAGTATGGCGACCAAACAGATGACATCATCTTTGCTGGAGTCCATCAAGTACTGCAGTGGGAATGCAGAGGCACTGCTGATGTCCGGGGTGATTAAGAGCTCCCTCAGATGGCCAGAGCTGCTGGGGATACACTCCTCCTTCTCTTCAATGTCAATCCCATCTCCCTTCGGTACCAAAGAGGTTCCCCTACTGGTGAAAGACGGAGTGGAGGATCGAAAAGAGGCTTTAGCACTCGGTGGTCGACTGCTGTCAGTCATTGGACTGTTACGATGCAGGGGTTGATCTGTGTGTGCCATCATCTTTGTCTTTAGGTCACTTGAAGAAATCTCTGGCATTTTAGAGACCCTGGTGTCGATGCAGGAGCTCCTGAAGATGGGGCAGGTCAGATCAAAAGGCACTTCGTCAGGGATGGGAGTGCCAGGGAGGTTGATCTCTAACTCACACTCTGACCTAGGACTCTTTGAAGAGCTGGACAAGGAACTCCGACCATTTAAAGAAGTGGACAAAGATGAACAGGTTCTAGGGATGTCTTGGCAGACTTGTTCACTGTCATCCTCACTTTTCTCAACCTCCCTCAGCATAGTTCCTACCATATCATTGATCTGAAGGAGCTCCCTGGAATCCTGAATTCGCCCTAAGTTTGAGAATTCACTCTGGAAAGCAACCAGGATTTCCCCAAGGTTCTCTTTGGAAGAAGCATTTTCTGTCCTTTCGGATCCGGGTGGCTTCAGCCCTGTGAAGAAATCCTTAAGTGTGTTCTTCATACTGACGCAGATGGTCTTAGCTGTTGACCAAAGCTTCTCCTCTGATATTTTAACACTCAATTCAGTATCATCCAGTTGGGAGCCCCCGTGGGAGCACTGCGAAACTCTCCCACTTCTTTCCAGTAGCACAGTGTCAGTGGACTCATTTTTCTGGAAAATAGTGGCCATTCCTTTGACAAAGGTTTCCACTAATCCAGAGGCTGTATTCTCAGAGGACATGGAGGACATGGATTCTGAAAGGACATGGATCTCTGATGGTGAGCTAGATGATAAGCCAGCCTGCAGACTTTTCTGAAGACCAGTATGGCTGATCTGTGTGATAAAGGAATGACTGGATCTCATCAGCACTTTACTCACTGCCTCTTCTGCCTGAGTCTGGAAGTCATTGCTAGAGAGCTTCTTAATGCTCTGAATCAGACTAGTAGAGGACTCTGTGATTCTGACACTCTCTTCTGAGCTCAGTTGAGAATATTGAGTACTCACGCTCAAGTCTTCATTGGGTGAGGGTGACTGGGAAATAGTATAGTCATCGAGCTTTGATAGGACACTATCAACAAACCAACAAGCCTCTAGGGACTCATCAGATGAACTGACAACGGCCAAGGATTTACTCTCCACTTTTGATAACTCTGACTTGTAGATGGAAAAAACACTGCTAAGAACTTCTTGAGTACTGGTATCCAGATTGGAGAGACAGAGAGCTGGTATTGGTTGGCTCTCACTGGGAACTCTACTAAGTTCGGTGCTGGGTAACTGGGCCTCAACAGTTGAAACAGTTGCCTTTTCCAGGGTGTCTGAAGACTCCTGAAGAGAAGCATTCTTAGCAACACCTTCTCGAGCGGATAGAGTTAAAAGGTCCCTCAGCTTTGCTCGTATACGGCCGTAGAGTGTGCGGGCTAGAGAGAAGGTTATCATCTGTGAAGATCCTGTTTTGTGGTCATTTACAGGAACTGGCCAATCAACTGCTTCACATGTGCCTTCAAATGATGCTATCGTCTCCATGCCTCCCACAAATGCCTTAACAATCACTGTGGCAGTGGAGGTTACATGTGTCAGGGCTGTGCAGCTGGTATTCAGGGGAGCTTCAGTAAGGCTAGGAGCAGCACTAGAAGGCCTAGAGGAAGGAGCCATGCCAGAAGAGCTGCTGACTTTCCTTCTAAGGATGGTGCTAACCGCCTTCAGGGCTTTAGACTGAAAGTCGGGGCTAGAGAGGGTCTGAATCTTTCTGGCCACCACACTGGTAGAGGATCCAGTCTCTTTGAGAAAGTGAGTGGTCCCTTCTTTCCCAGATGGACACTCAACATCAAGGTCACATTGAAGATTGGTCAGAAATTTAGACCCCAAGATTGTCATCTTCTTGGCCAGATCCAGTAGGATGTTGAAGTCCTGTGCCATTTTGTCCATTGTGCCGACAATGGCATCCAGCACATCATCGGTCACAGGGTCCATGAGGGGCTCGATAAACCCTACCCACTCTGGCTCAGACGTTTGGCTCAGTAGCTCGGCCAGGATCTGCACCGAGGCTACCCGAATGACCTCCTTGCCTGCTGCTATGTCCTGACTGTCCATAGGGGGGTAACTCCCCGAGCTGGCCTGAATGGCCACTGAGAGGCCAGAGTTAAGCTGGTGTACTACCTCTCCCACGATAGCACAGCTCAACTCGGAGGAGGTGGGGTTGGAGTGACCCTCAACCAGGGATATCAGGAGGCTCTCTTCCGTTACCCCAAAAAGAGCCTTCAGAGGCTCCTCCATGAGGGGAGCCTCTCTAGTTGCAGGCAAGCTCTGCAATGAGGTCTGGGACCTTGAAGATAAACACACAATCACCACTTATGCCATGCAAATGTGACCAACTGGTATCTAATCTGGGTCATTAGTGAGCCTGATAACCAAATTAGAGCACTGATGGTTTACTTCTCATACCACCGTAGTTCTAGAAGCCTAAATCCAACTGACACTATTTTTTGCCTGATTTTTATGTTTGTACGACATCAGAATATGATTAATTCTGAAAGGCATGTACCTGATCTATTTATTCATAGATGACTTAATGGCTTACCCAGTTAAACATGACTTTCACCTGGACCCACCCACTCAGTGGCAACATTTCTGACCAGAACTTAAAACTACAAGGTGTGAATTCCAAGTTAATAATTTATGATAAGTATGGGTCAGGTCTTGCAATTATTAAGTTGAAATATTGCTGTGAACATACCTCTTAGGCGAACAGCATGGTGATGAGGTTCTGCGAGTGGATTTATGGCGGCACCCTGCACTGCCATTCCTCCTCCTCTCCTTAGTCCAGTAGTTCATCTCACTGGTCAGCAGCCTTTTCTCTCTCTCATCCAGACTGCCTAAGGAATCCTCAGACCCTGTCAGAGAGCACTGGGATTCTGGGGAGGTTGCCCCACTCCTCAGGTTCACCCCCATGATACGAGCTAGCGCTGGTAGGAGAATGCGGAGGGCTGTCTGGGTCACGACTTCAACAATCTTCAGACACAGCATGGAGAGCTGCTCGAATGTGAGCTATGGCCAACAAACAGAGTAATGTTTTTGTCAATCAAGCAATTCCATGACACCATTCCCTATATAGCGCACAACTTTTGACCAGAACCTTATGTGGAGAGACTTACGTTATTTTTCATGCCATGCTGAATCACTCTCCATTGGCTAGAGAAAAGAAAAGAAAGGAAACATATTTTACCTGCACACTGATGTTGAGTTAGTGGAGTCACTAGATAGCCATGTTAGGGAAAATAAAAGTGTATTTAATTAAGCTATTAGCAAGTACATGAGACATTTTGGTCTTGATTTACAGGAAGAGTTAGGGGTGTGGTTACAGTGATGTTAGGTGTAGTGTCTAAAATCCCATTTGTGGTTAGAAGGTGCACTATGACTATAAATTCAGAGTTGTTGTATGTGAGGTTGGAAAAAGACATGGGACTTGCTCATCAGTTAGACTCCTCAGGAAGGAGAGGAGGATTGGGGCACAGCATGTCCCAATCTTGAGAGAAGGCATTAGAGTCCTCTGAGCCTCCTTCTCCAGCTGCTCAATGATAGATCCCCTTTCCCGGAAACCACACCCGGGTGTCTGAGAAGACTCTGGGAAACCGCAAAGAGAAATCTAAAGTTGAATCTGAACTTGATCCCCAATTTCCTTCACCTTTAGTGATTTGATTGCACTGGACAGTTAAAAGCACATCTCTCTGCGGGCCTCCACTATATTGCTTTCACCTATATAGATACTATCTTCTCAGATCAGTGCTGATGAATTTGAACACAACCTGCACCCAACATGAAGTAATCTCGGACCTGCACCAATGCTGCTGTCCTCCTCCACGGAAGTCTTCTTGGCACAGCCACTGGACTTACGTTTAGCCTACATGACAACAGATTATAGGTCTCATAGCAGATCTAAGGTCAGTGTAGCATCTCCTCCTAATGCTTTATGGCTAGGATTTAGTGATAGTAAACTAATCCTAGATCTGTGCCTAAGTAGGCAGAACATGTGTAAAGGACAGCATATTTCTTACCTTGCCTCCTGTCCTGTTCTTGTTGGTCTCATGTGTCTCTGTTTCATCCTTCATTTTCCCCACAACCTTATTTTGGTCATCCGGGGGATCCTCCCATTTCACGCTCTGGTGGATAAATGAGAGGTCAATATCAGTCCTAGGTTGTGACTTTGTGAAACAACTTATTCGCTCCTATTTTAAACAAAACGGCAATAGTGGTCAGATTTCAGTCCATGGATCAAACCAGTGAGACCTATTGCTGTGTTAGTGACCTACTATATTGTTAGTAATTTCTCCTCTAAACTCAAAATAGGCTAAATGAACCATACCTTGCTGTCATCTGACATGATGTGTAGCTTTTTGTTGTAGGCTGTTTAGAGGAAATACTAATATCTCCCTTGAAAAAACGTCAGTGAACCATCGGCAGACAACTGAAGTGAATATGAACGTCCTTGAATTATGCCAAAGCATTGTTGAATACTCGATTCCGATTGGCTGAAGCCAGGGCATTCTTCAAAGATGTCATACACACATGATGTCACAATTAGGCCTAAGTCTAATGTCTATATTAACTGTCAATGTCATTAGAAAACAGATCATAGCTTGTCAAAGTTCTGCCAAACGAAAATATTTGTAAGTGCACGTTTTTGCGTTTGATTTATGGTTTATCAAGCATCCTCGTTCATCGCCATGCACAAAAACGTAACTCGCTGCCACCATTAGCTATAATTCTGAGTTTGCAAAGCTGCAAAACTAGGACATGCAATAAATTATAACCACTTGCACCTAGAATAATTTAAAATCAATGACGTTCTAGGGGGCTTGATCTATTTCAGCGCTATGGAGCTGTCCGCTGCATAGAGCTGACACGTTTCTTGGCGTCAGGGGACCGTGCCATGGTGCTGAAATGTTTCGAGTCTGGACAGCACCTGAGACCACCGCATGGTGCTGAAATGGAGCAGGGCTCAGTTCTATGGGCATCTCATGCGGATTCTTCTGCTAACCTATGTATAACGATACTATAATTACATTATTTTCATCCATCCGTCAACACAAATGGCATGTCAACGGTTCCGAAATAATAATTCAATGAAGCCAAGCCGAGATGTATGGTTCTTCATCCAGAGGACGAAGCACCATTGTATCATCTAAAACCTTCAGAGAGATCCCTTAAAACTGTAGTATAAATTCTCCACATCTGTTCTGGTAGCTAGGTTAATTTAGCGAGACATGGACAAATCCAACACATAGCGTTTCTACTGAGACCGGCTTAGAGGTGACTGTCATGTTGCTAGTTGTAATGACGCTTTTAAAACAAGAAAAGGTATTTGTAATTGCTCTGGAAGCTAATTATTGCAGAGCCCAGCTACTCATTATGGACAGCCAATGAGCAGTTCAGGTGAAAAAGTCAACCAGATCTGATCTCTATAACATACATGATACTAGGATCCTGTAGCAACCTGCCGGCCTGCCCAATCCTCCATGGCACGAATGCTACACGAGCAATATGTTATGCTAACATCCCACAACAATTCCCCAAATGGAATTACTTGCCTAAACTTCCAATCATACTTATTTTCTAATATCAACCATCGTTTCTGCACTTAAGGCAGACTTGCCATTAGAACAAGATGGAATTAGGGCAACTGTAAAGCTCGTTAAACGTGGGCTAAAATGAACCTTACCTGGCTGTCGTCAGCCATTTTGTGTAGCCGTTAATTAAGGCTCTGCGCCTCTGATACTGCAGCTGTTCTGTAACTGTTAAACTAGTGTAATCGTATCCGTTGTAAACCCGTCAGTGAACCGTCCTCAAACACAATGAACATGTGGACATTAACTTGTTGAATCTAGGGGTCATTTAAAAAAAAAAAATACGTTCAAAGTAAACAGGCTATTTTTCAGGACCAGAAAATATAATATGCATATAATTGACAGCTTAGGATAGAAAACTCTAAAGTTTCCAAAACTGTAAAGCGATTGTCTGTGAGTATAACAGAACTGATATTGCAGGCAAAATAATGAGAAAATCCAATCAGGAACGCAGTGGCTTCTAAATGCTTCATATGCAGTGGCTATGCAGTGGCTTCCTATCTTCCTATGCTTCCCTATTGAGCATATCAACGAGATTCCTTTTTCTATGGCTTCCTTAATGTGTCTAGTATCACAAGACATAGTTGCAGGCTGTTATTTGTAAAAAATTATCCTGAGAGACACTGCGTCAGTGGCCACCTGATGGCTCTTTTGTCTTTTGCCCGAGAAATACACGAGGTAGCCATTTTTCCACCTGGTCTTACTGAAAAAAGCTCTGTCCCGGTTGAATATTATCAAATAGATATTTGAAAAACACCTTGAGGATTGATTATGAACAACGTTTGCCATGTTTGTCGATATTATGGAGCCAAACGTGAAGAACAAATTTTGGCTACAAAAACAATTTCTGGAAAAAAGGAACATTTGCTATCTAACTGGGAGTCTCCTGAGTGAAAACGTCCGAAGCTCAAAGGTAAACGATTTAATTTGATTGCTTTTCTGATTTTTTGTGACCAGATAGCCTAGCATAGCATTATGCCTAGCTAGCAGCAGGCTATAGATAAACTTACAAATGTTTGTCTTGCTTTGGCTGTAAAGCATATTTTCTAAATCTGAGATGACAGGGTGATTAACAAAAGGCTAAGCTGTGTTTCAATATATTTCACTTGTGATTTCATGAATATTTTCTAGTAAGATTTGTCCATTGCATTATGCTACTTAGTGTCCGTTGATGACAATTCTCCCGGATCCGGAATGGGTATTTACAAGAGCCTTCACATAAAGATATCAAATACATGATGTCAGATATGCCTATAGGTATTGTTGACTTAATCAGAATATATATCATAGTGTCACAGTACGTGCTGTTGACAGCCTACCCCGAAATCAAACAGGAACATGGATTTTGTGACATCTGTTGTGAATTTTTACAATTGTATAACTGCCTTCATTTTACTGGACCCCATGAAGAGTAGCTGCTGCAGCTAAAGGGGATCCACAATAAATACATATACAAACCCAATGCAACATAACACATGCATCAACTTGTTTTGACATATCACATGGGTTATGACAGTTCCTGATTCTGAGACACTGTAAATCAACAGACCTCTGTAAATCAACAGATAAAACATCTGATCTATTTCACAGGTGTAACGGATTTCCTCCTCTTCGTCTGAAGTGTTGCACGGATCGGACCAAAACGCAGCGTGGTAAGTATCCATGTTTTAATAGAATTAAACTGAACATGACACAATATAAAATAAAAGTGGTGCCATGTACGCTGGCCCAAGGAGACGCACTAGAGACCAGATGCGTAGAGCCGGCTTCATGGCACCTGGCTCGATGTCCACTCTAGCCCGGCCGATACATGGAGCTGGAATGTACCGCACCGGGCTATGCACCCGCACCGGGGACACCGTGCGCTCCACAGCATAACACGGTGCCTGCCCGGTTCCTCTCTCTCTCCCGTAAGCACGGGGAGTTGGGGAGTGTGGCGAAGCCAGGTAGGAGACCTGCGCCGTGTGCCACCCCCCCCAAAGACATTTTTGGGGCTTCCTCCCGCGCCGCCGTGCTGACTCCAATCCCAGGCGGACTCCGGCACTCTCCCTTGGTCGACCGCCCACCTGTATCTCATCCCAAGTAGTGACACAGTCCAGATCTCGCTCCCATGTCCAGAAATCCTGACATCGCTGCTGCTGCCCGTTACCACGCCGCTTGGTCCTTTTGTGGTGGGTAATTCTGTAACGGATTTCCTCCTCTTCGTCTGAAGTGTTGCAAGCATCGGACCAAAACGCATCGTGGTAAGTGTCCATATTTTAATAGAATAAACTGAACATGACACAATACAAAACAACGTGAATATAAACGAAACAGTCCTGTGTGGCACTGACACAGATCAAATCAAATCTATTTATATAGCCCTTCGTACATCAGCTGATATCTCAAAGTGCTGTACAGAAACCCAGCCTAAAGCCAAAGCAATGCAGGTGTAGAAGCACGGTGGCTAGGAAAAACTCCCTAGAAAGGCCAAAACCTAGGAAGAAACCTAGAGAGGAACCAGGCTATGTGGGGTGGCCAGTCCTCTTCTGGCTGTGCCGGGTGGAGATTATAACAGAACATGGCCAAGATGTTCAAATGTTCATAAATGACCAGCATGGTCGAATAATAATAAGGCAGAACAGTTGAAACTGGAGCAGCAGCACGGTCAGGTGGACTGGGCACAGCAAGGAGTCATCATGTCAGGTAGTCCTGGGGCATGGTCCTAGGGCTCAGGTCCTCCGAGAGAGAGAAAGAAGGAGAGAATTAGAGAACGCACACTTAGATTCACACAGGACACCGAATAGGACAGGAGAAGTACTCCAGATATAACAAACTGACCCCAGCCCCCTGACACAAACTACTGCAGCATAAATACTGGAGGATGAGACAGGAGGGGTCAGGAGACACTGTGGCCCCATCCGAGGACACCCCCGGACAGGGCCAAACAGGAAGGATATAACCCCACCCACTTTGCCAAAGCACAGCCCCCACACCACTAGAGGGATATCTTCAACCACCAACTTACCATCCTGAGACAAGGCTGAGTATAGCCCACAAAGATCTCCGCCACGGCACAACCCAAGGGGGGGGCGCCAACCCAGACAGGATGACCACAACAGTGAATCAACCCACTCAGGTGACGCACCCCCTCCAGGGACGGCATGAGAGAGCCCCAGCAAGCCAGTGACTCAGCCCCTGTAATAGGGTTAGAGGCAGAGAATCCCAGTGGAAAGAGGGGAACCGGCCAGGCAGAGACAGCAAGAGCGGTTCGTTGCTCCAGAGCCTTTCCGTTCACCTTCCCACTCCTGGGCCAGACTACACTCAATCATATGACCCACTGAAGAGATGAGTCTTCAGTAAAGACTTAAAGGTTGAGACCGAGTCTGCGTCTCTCACATGGATAGGCAGACCATTCCATAAAAATGGAGCTCTATAGCAGAAAGCCCTGCCTCCAGCTGTTTGCTTAGAAATTCTAGGGACAATTAGGAGGCCTGCGTCTTGTGACCGTAGCGTACACAGGAACCAATAACCCACAATGACAAAACAGGCGACCTAAATATGGTTCCCAATCAGAGACAATGACTAACACCTGCCTCTGATTGAGAACCATATCAGGCCAAACACAGAAAAGGACAAACTAGACATACAACATAGAATGCCCACTCAGATCACACCCTGACCAAACAAAACATAGAAACATACAAAGCAAACTAGGGTCAGGGCGTGACAACAGGTTTCTGGTGGTTTCTAAGCATTCTACATGTGTTGGGGAAGGAGGGTGGGATCTCTCCAGAGCATCTAATTACATCAATCATGTCTTGCCATGCATGTGATATGAGATAATGTTATGCACCACGTAAATATACATTGCCTAAGGCTGCAGTGCTATACTCCATGGAGACAGTGCTCAATGTTCATTTTACATGATGGATATATGCTACTCCATTTCATACAATCAATCATCAATCAATCAGTACAATTTATTCATAAAGATCTTTTTACATCAGCAGATGTCACAAAATGCTTATTCTGACACCCAGCTTAAAACCTCAAATAGCATGCAATGCAGATTTAGAAGCACGGTGGCTAGGAAAAACTCTCTAGAAAAACAGGAACCTAGGAAGAAACCTAGAGAGGAACCAGGCTCTGAGGGGTGGCTAGTCCTCTTCTGGCTGTGCCGGTGGAGATTATAAGCGTACATGGCCAATATTGCCAGATCCTTCTTCAAGTACTGTAGTTCAAACATTCTTCATAGATGACCAGCAGAGTCAACAAAATAATGTGGTTACAGAGGGTGCAACAGGTCAGTACCTCCGGAGTAATTGTCAGTTGGCTTTTCATAGCCGAACATTCAGAGGTCGAGACAGCAGATGTGGTAGAGAGGGGGAGAGAGAGAGAGGTGAGGGAGAGAGAGAGCGAAGATCGAAACAGCAGCTCCATGACAAGGTATCACGTCTGGAGAACACACATGCCTCTTCATGTGATACATGATGTTTGGCTGTGCTAAGTGTTATCTTATGGATTTGGTGATTGTTCTGTGTGAAGCCGTATTCTGCATTGCATCATGGAATGTGATGTGAAATCCCTGGGCCTATGGCTGTTGAAGCTACTCCACTGCACTGCTGCTCCACTGCACTGCCCTTCTCCCCCGATTGCTCAGTTTGGCCTGGCGGCCAGCTCTAGGAAGAGTCTTGGTGGTTCCAAACTTCTTCCGTTTAAGAATGATGGAGGCCACTGTGTCCTTGGGGACCTTCAATATTGCAGAAATGTTTTGGTACCCTTCCCCAGATCTGTGTCTTGACACAATCATGTCTCTGAGCTCTATGGACAATTCCTTCGACCTCATGGCTTGGTTTTTGCTCTGACATACACTGTCAACTTTTGGACCTTATATTTTCAACATATAGAAAACATCTAGCTGCAGATAGCTAATTCTCCTCTATGTGTTTTCCCCTTGCTGCTAATAAGCTCTTACCAATCAAACTAAATTAATAGACAACATCTGGTTATCTGACAGTCTATGCAGCAACTATTGTATTAGAGTCAAGCTGTGGTTATTTTATTTATTTTCCTAGACAAGTCAGTTCAGAACAAATTCTTATTTACAATGACAGCTTAGGAACAGTGGGTTAACTACCTTGTTCAGGAGCAGAACGTCATATTTTTACATTGTTAGCTCAGGGATCTGACCTAGCAACCTTTCAGTTACTGGCCCAACGCTCTAACCACAAGGCTACCTGCTGCCCCAAGTCCTGCCATCTCAAAAACTGCACAATAAATGTATAACCAAGGGGGAACTAGTGCATTTCTCTGAGAAAAGCTGCTTCAGTTTTACTAATCTTCCAAAACACTTGAAATTCTTGTAAAATCATTGCCATTTATTTGATCAAATATACTTTGAAAGGGTAGACATGCAGAAATTCCTCTTGTCAAAAGTCTTGCTGTTACAAAAGTAGTTCTTCATGCAGCGTAACAGGTTACAGGTTCTTCTTGGTGAAGCGCCTGAATGGCTTCATCATTGCTGAAAAGACCCTGACAATCGTTTTTTGACAGGCTGAGATATGGAGGGAGAAACCTCTCCGACTGGAGCTAGAAACACATTAGAAATGGATGGATGGAGGGAGGGAGGGAGATGCAGTATAGTAACGTTGAAAAATAACAGTGCTATGAGTTTGGTAGGCATACCTATGTTTCTAACACACACAAAACTACAAGCTATAGCAGAGCTCTAAAATCCTTACCTATGCAATGTCCATCAGTAGACGAAAACTCAGTCTGTTCCTGGACTGAATGGCAGTCCGTTTTGTTTCCTCTCTTGGAACACTAACAGAAGAAAGGTAAAGAAAATGGTACAGAATAAATAAATAAATGGAACACTTCTGAATCCAAGGCAACAATTTAGTGATGAATAAAACATATTTATTTCATGTATTTGTCTTATCATAGCCACATCAATAACATCAGCACCTAACTGGAACAAAAAACAAATGCTAACTCCCTGCTATACCTTGAAGTTGATCCTAAGTTTGGTCATTGAAAAGCAAAGGAAGCTCCTTCTTGCTTTCTGCTCAGCCCCCCTCTCTGTCTCAGCCTGGTCTGATGGGTTTGTTGCAGCAGAAGCTGGTCTTGACGCCTCCTTGCATCCCTGTACCAGCTGCTGGGTCAAGGACTTTACCAGGACTCTGTCAAATGCAGGGTCCTGGGAGGAAATAGCTGCTTGCAGGGTGTTATAAGAGCCAAACTCCTCCATAAGGTTTTTATGTACACCTCTGAACACCCTGTGGATGTTCAGGTTCTGGGAATATGCCTGTGTCCTGGAGAATCTGGATGCAGCACAGAACTCAGACAGGACTTGTCTGATGAGTTGCTGAGATGTTTCTGTCATGTCTGCTGCCTGTTGGGAGGGTCCATCTAAGGCTGAGGGTCTGATCTCCGATAGCAACCGTATCACCAGTATGGTGACCAAACAGATGCCATCATCTTGCTGGAGTCCATCAAGTACTGCAGTGGCACTGCTGATGTCCGGGGTGATTAAGAGCTCCCTCAGATGGCCAGAGCTGCTGGGGATACACTCCTCCTTCTCTTCAATGTCAATCCCATCTCCCTTTGGTACTAAAGAGGTTCCCTTGCTGGTGAAAGACGGAGTGGAGGATCGAAAAGAGGCTTTAGCACTCGGTGGTCGGCTGCTGTCAGTCATTGGACTGTTACGATGCAGGGGTTCATCTCTGTGTGCCATCATCTTTGTCTTTAGGTCACTTGTAGAAATCTCTGGCATTTTAGAGTCCCTGGTGTCGATGCAGGAGCTCCTGACGATGGGGCAGGTCAGATCAAAAGGAACTTCGTCAGGGATGGGAGTGCCAGGGAGGTTGATCTCTAACTCACACTCTGACCTAGGACACTTTGAAGAGCTGGACAAGGAACTCCGACCATTTAAAGATGTGGATAAATATGACCAGGTTCTAGGGATGTCTTGGCAGACTTGTTCACTGTCATCCTCACTTTTCTCAACCTCCTTCAGCATAGTTCCTACCATATCATTGATCTGAAGGAGCTCCCTGGAATCCTGAATTCGCCCGAAGTTTGAGATTTCACTCTGGATAGCAACCAGGATTTCCCCAAGGGTCTCGTTGGAAGAAGCCTTTTCTGTCCTTTCGGATCCGGATGGCTTTAGCCCTGTGAAGAAATCCTTAAGTGTGTTCTTCATACTGACGCAGATGGTCTTAGCTGTTGACCAAAGCTTCTCTTCTGATATTTTAACACTCAATTCAGTATCATCCAGTTGGGAGCCCCTGTGGGAGCACTGCGAAACTCTCCCACTTCTTTCCAGTAGCAGTGTCAGTGGACTCATTTTTCTGGAAAATATCAAATACATGACAGTCAGATATGCCTAGAGGTGTTGTTGACTTGATCAGAATACATATCATAGTGTCACAGTACATGCTGTTGACAGCCTACCCCGAAATCAAACAGGAACATGGATTTTGTGAAATCTGTTGTGAATGTATAGGAATGTTTTTACAATTGTATAACTGCCTTCATTTTACTGGACCCCATGAAGAGTAGCTGTTGCAGCTAAACGGGATCCACAATAAATACAAATACAAACCCAATGCAACATGATAATACATGCATCAACTTGTTTTGACATATCACATGGGATATAACAGTTCCTGATTCTGAGATACTGTAAATCAACAGACCTTGAGAGGAGATAAAACATAATCTGTTGATCTATTTCACAGGTGTAACTGATTTCCCCCTCTTCGTCTGAAGTGTTGCAAGGATCGGACCAAAACACAGCGTGGTAAGTGTCCATGTTTTAATAGAATAAACTGAACATGACACAATACAAAATAACAAAGTGAATATAAACGAAACAGTCCTGTGTGGCACAAACACTGACACAGGGAACAATCACCCACAACCCACAATGACAAAACAGGCTACCTAAATATGGTTCCCAATCAGAGACAATGACCCCCCCCCCCCCCCCCCCCCCCCCCCCCCCCCCCGCCAGAGCTGGCTGACGGCGCAGGACAGACGGGAGACTCTGGCAGCTCCGGACAGACGGGAGACTCTGGCAGCTCCGGACAGACGGGAGACTCTGGCAGCTCCTGACAGACGGGAGACTCTGGCAGCTCCGGACAGACTGGAGACTCTGGCAGCTCCGGACAGACGGGAGACTCTGGCAGCTCCGGACAGACGGGAGACTCTGGCAGCTCCGGACAGACGGGAGACTCTGGCAGCTCCGGACAGACGGGAGACTCTGGCAGCTCCGGACAGACGGGAGACTCTGGCAGCTCCGGACAGACGGGAGACTCTGGCAGCTCCGGACAGGCGGGAGACTCTGGCAGTTCCGGACAGGCGGGAGACTCTGGCAGCTCAGGACAGGCGGGAGACTCTGGCAGCTCAGGACAGACGGGAGACTCTGGCAGCTCCGGACAGGCGGGAGACTCTGGCAGCTCAGGACAGACGGGAGACTCTGGCAGGTCAGGACAGATGGTAGACTCTGGCAGCTCAGGACAGACGGGAGACTCTGCCCCGAGAGGCAGCCCCATCGTTCTTCAAATACTGTAGTTCAAACATTCTTCATAGATAACGAGCAGAGTCAACAAAATGATGTGGTTACAGAGGGTGCAACAGGTCAGCACCTCCGGAAAAGCCGAACATTCAGAGGTTGAGAGGTTGAGAGGTTGAGAGGTTGAGAGGTTGAGAGGTTGAGAGAGAGAGAGGTAGAGAGAGAGAGAGGTAGAGAGGTAGAGAGAGGTAGAGAGAGGTAGAGAGAGGTAGAGAGGTAGAGAGGTAGAGAGGTAGAGAGAGGTAGAGAGAGGTAGAGAGGTAGAGAGGTAGAGAGGTAGAGAGGTAGAGAGGTAGAGAGGTAGAGAGAGAGAGAGAGAGAGAGAGAGAGAGAGAGAGAGAGAGAGAGAGAGAGAGAGAGAGAGAGAGAGAGAGAGAGAGAGAGAGAGAGAGAGATATCGAAACAGCAGGTCCATGACAAGGTATCACGTCTGGAGAACACGCATGCCTCTTCATGTGATATATGATGTTTGGCTGTGCTAAGTGTTATCTTATGGGTTTGGTGATTGTTCTCTGTGAAGCCGTATTCTGCATTGCATCATGGAATGTGATGTGAAATCCCTGGGCCTATGGCTGTTGAAGATACTCCACTGCACTGCTGCTGTGAGCAGGAGTGGGAGAGAAGTCATGCTTTTATTATACTCTTGTTCTGTCACTCATTCTCCTGCCTCTCCATCTCAAAGGCTGCCAAATATTTTGAAGAGTGGTTAAAGAGGTGGCTGTGTGTACACACACTCAGACTCCAACTCTATTTATAGGTTTGTCTTATTCCAGAATACACCCATAATTGTGATCCACAAAGTATTGTTCTATGTTTTCCACTCTGTGATTAAAAGTAGTTCTCAGAGTAGAGCTATTTTGAATTGACCAAAGCCCTTCTCCCCCGATTGCTCAGTTTGGCCTGGCGGCCAGCTCTAGGAAGAGTCTTGGTGGTTTCAAACTTCTTCCGTTTAAGAATGATGGAGGCCACTGTGTCCTTGGGGACCTTCAATATTGCAGAAATGTTTTGGTACCCTTCCCCAGATCTGTGTCTTGACACAATCATGTCTCTGAGCTCTATGGACAATTCCTTCGACCTCATGGCTTGGTTTTTGCTCTGACATACACTGTCAACTTTTGGACCTTATATTTTCAACATATAGAAAACATCTAGCTGCAGATAGCTAATTCTCCTCTATGTGTTTTCCCCTTGCTGCTAATAAGCTCTTACCAATCAAACTAAATTAATAGACAACATCTGGTTATCTGACAGTCTATGCAGCAACTATTGTATTAGAGTCAAGCTCTGGTTATTTTATTTATTTTACTAGACACGTCAGTTCAGAACAAATTCTTATTTACAATGACAGCTTAGGAACAGTGGGTTAACTACCTTGTTCAGGAGCAGAACGTCATATTTTTACATGGTCAGCTCAGGGATCTGCCCTAGCAACCTTTCAATTACTGGCCCAACGCTCTAACCACAAGGCTACCTGCTGCCCCAAGTCCTGCCAACTCAAAAACGGAACAATAAATGTGTAACCAAGGGGGAACTAGTGCATTTCTCTGAGAAAAGCTGCTTCAGTTTTACTAATCTTCCAAAACACTTGAAATTCTTGTAAAATCATTGCCATTTATTTGATCAAATATACTTTGAAAGGGTAGACATGCAGAAATTCCTCTTGTCAAAAGTCTTGCTGTTACAAAAGTAGTTCTTCATGCAGCGTAACAGGTTACAGGTTCTTCTTGGTGAAGCGCCTGAATGGCTTCATCATTGCTGAAAAGACCTTGACAATCAAGGATCGTTTTTTGACAGGCTGAGATATCGAGGGAGAGACCTCTCCCACTGGAGGTAGAAACACAAGAGAAATAGATGGGGTAAGAGAGAGAGAGAGATGCAATATAGTAACGTTGAAAAATAACAGTGCTATGAGTTTGGTAGGCATACCTATATTTCTAACACACACCTAAACAAAACTACAAGCTATAGCAGAGCTCTAAAGTCCTTACCTATGCAATGTCCATCAGTAGAGGGAATCTCAGTCTGTTCCTGGACTGAATGGCAGTCCTTTTTGTTTCCTCTCTTGGAACGCTAACAGAAGAAAGGTAAAGAAAATGGTACAGAGAATAAATAAATAAATGGAACACTTCTGAATCCAAGGCAACAATTTAGTGATTAATAAAACATATTTATCTCATGTATTGGTCTTATCATATCAATAACATCAGCACCTAACTGGAACCAAAAACAAATGCTAACTCCCTGCTATACCTTGAAGTTGATCCTGAGTTTGGTCATTGAAAAGCAAAGGAAGCTCCTTCGTGCTTTCTGCTCAGCCCCTCTCTCTGTCTCAGCCTGGTCTGATGGGTTTGTTGCAGCAGAAGCTGGTCTTGACGCCTCCTTGCATCCCTGTACCAGCTGCTGGGTCAAGGACTTTACCAGGACTCTGTCAAATGCAGGGTCCTGGGAGGAAATAGCTGCTTGCAGGGTGTTATAAGAGCCAAACTCCTCCATGAGGTTTTTATGTACACCTCTGAACACACTTTGGATGTTCAGGTTCTGGGAATATGCCTGTGTCCTGGAGAATCTAGATGCAGCACAGAACTCAGACAGGACTTGTCTGATGAGTTGCTGAGATGTTTCTGTCAGATCTGCTACCTGTTGGGACTGTCCATCTAGGGCTGAGGGTCTGATCTCCGATAGCAACCTTATCACCAGTATGGTGACAAAACAGATGCCATCATCTTTGCTGGAGTCCATCAAGTACTGCAGTGGGAATGCAGTGGCACTGCTGATGTCCGGGGTGATTAAGAGCTCCCTCAGATGGCCAGAGCTGCTGGGGATGCACACCTCCTTCTCTTCAATGTCAATCCCATTTCCCTTTGGTACCAAAGAGGTTCCCTTGCTGGTGAAAGACGGCGTGGAGGATCGAAAAGAGGCTTTAGCACTCGGTGGTCGACTGCTGTCAGTCATTGGACTGTTACGATGCAGGGGTTCATCTGTGTGTGCCATCATCTTTGTCTGTAGGTCACTTGTAGAAATCTCTGGCATTTTAGAGACCCTGGTGTCGATGCAGGAGCTCCTGACGATGGGGCAGGTCAGATCAAAACGCACTTGGTCAGGGATGGGAGTGCCAGGGAGGTTGATCTCTAACTCACACTCTGACCTAGGACCCTTTGAAGAGCTGGACAAGGAACTACGACCATTTTAAAGAAGTGGATAAAGATGACCAGGCTCTAGGGATGTCTTGGCAGACTTGTTCACTGTCATCCTCACTTTTCTCAACCTCCTTCAGCATAGTTCCTAACATATCATTGATCTGAAGGAGCTCCCTGGAATCCTTAATTCGCCCGAAGTTTGAGATTTCACTCTGGATAGCAACCAGGATTTCCCCAAGGGTCTCGTTGGAAGAAGCCTTTTCTGTCCTTTCGGATCCGGATGGCTTCAGCCCTGTGAAGAAATCCTTAAGTGTGTTCTTCATACTGACGCAGATGGTCTTAGCTGTTGACCAAAGCTTCTCCTCTGATATTTTAACACTCAATTCAGTATCATCCAGTTGGGAGCCCCCATGGGAGCACTGCGAAACTCTCCCACTTCTTTCCAGTAGCAGTGTCAGTGGACTCATTTTTCTGGAAAATAGTCGCCATTCCTTTGACAAAGGTTTCCACTAATCCAGAGGCTGTATTCTCAGAGGACATGGAGGACATGGATTCTGAAAGGACATGGATCTCTGATGGTGAGCTAGATGATAAGCCAGCCTGCAGACTTTTCTGAAGACCAGTATGGCTGATCTGTGTGATAAAGGAATGACTGGATCTCATCAGCACTTTACTCACTGCCTCTTCTGCCTGAGTCTGGAAGTCATTGCTAGAGAGCTTCTTAATGCTCTGAATCAGACTAGTAGAGGACTGTGTGATACTGACACTCTCTTCTGAGCTCAGTTGAGAATATTGAGTACTCACACTCAAGTCTTCATTGGGTGAGGGTGACTGGGAAATAGTATAGTCATCGAGCTTTGATAGGAAACCATCAACAAACCAACAAGCCTCTAGGGACTCATCAGATGAACTGACAACGGCCAAGGATTTACTCTCTACTTTTGATATCTCTGACTTGTAGATGGAAAAAACACTGCTAAGAACTTCTTCAGTACTGGTATCCAGATTGGAGAGACAAAGAGCTGGTATTGGTTGGCTCTCACTGGGAACTCTACTAAGTTCGGTGCTGGGTAACTGGACCTCAACAGTTGAAACAGTTGCCTTTTCCAGGGTGTCTGAAGACTCCTGAAGAGAAGCATCCTTAGCCACACCTTCTTCTCGAGCGGACAGAGTTAAGTCCCTCAGCTTTGCTCGTCTATGGCCGTAGAGTGTGCGGGCTGGAGAGAAGGTTATCTTCTGTGAAGACCCTATTTTGTGGTCATTTACAGGAACTGGCCAATCAACTGCTTCACATGTGCCTTCAAATGATGCTATCGTCTCCATGCCTCCCACAAATGCCTTAACAATCACTGTGGCAGTGGAGGTTAGAGATGTCAGGGCTGTGCAGCTGATATTCAGGGGGGTCTTCAGTAAGGCTAGGAGCAGCACTAGAGGTTCTAGAAGAAGGAGCCATGCCAGAAGAGCTGCTGACTTTCCTTGTAAGGATGGTGCTCACCGCCTTGAGGGCTTTAAGACTGAAATGTCGGGGCTAGAGATCGTCTGAAGCTTTCTGGCCACCACACTGGTAGAGGATCCAGTCTCTTTGAGAAAGTGAGTGGTCCCTTCTTTCCCAGATGGACACTCAACATCAAGGTCACATTGAAGATTGGTCAGGAATGTAGACCCCAAGAATGTCATCTTCTTGGCCAGATCCAATAGGATGTTGAAGTCCTGTGCCATGTTGTCCATTGTGCCAACAATGGCATCCAGCACATCATCGGTCACAGGGTCCATGAGGGGCCCGATAAACCCTACCCACTCTGGCTCAGACGTTTGGCTCTGTAGCTCGGCCAGGATCTGCACAGAGGCTACCCGAATGACCTCCTTGACTGCTGCTATGCCCTGACTGTCCATAGGAGGGCAACTCCCCGAGCTGGCCTGAATGGCCACTGAGAGGCCAGAGTTAAGCTGGTGTACCACCTCCCCCACGATAGCACAGCTCAACTCAGAGGAGCTGGAGGAGGTGGGGTTGGAGTGACCCTCAACCAGGGATATCAGGAGGCTCTCTTCCGTTACCCCAAAAAGAGCCTTCAGAGGCTCCTCCACGAGGGGAGCCTCTCTAGTTGCAGGCAAGCTCTGCAATGAGGTCTGGGACCTTGAAGATAAACACACAATCACCACTTATGCCATGCAAATGTGACCAACTGGTATCTAATCTGGGTCATTAGTGAGCCTGATAACCAAATTAGAGCACTGATGGTTTACTTCTCATACCACCGTAGTTCTAGAAGCCTAAAGCCAACTGACACGATTTTTTGCCTGATTTTTATGTTTGTACGACATCAGAATATGATTAATTCTGAAAGGCATGTACCTGATCTATTTATTCATAGATGAATGACTTAATGGCTTACCCAGTTAAACATGACTTTCACCTGGACCCACCCACTCAGTGGCAATATTTCTGACCAGAACTTAAAACTACAAGGTGTGAATTCCAAGTTAATAATTTATGATAAGTATGGGTCAGGTCTTGCAATTATTAAGTTGAAATATTGCTGTGAACATACCTCTTAGGCGAACAGCATGGTGATGAGGTTCTGCGAGTGGATTTATGGCGGCACCCTGCACTGCCATTCCTCCTCCTCTCCTTAGTCCAGTAGTTCATCTCACTGATCAGCAGCCTTTTCTCTCTCTCATCCAGACTGCCTAATGAATCCTCAGACCCTGTCAGAGAGCACTGTGATTCTGGGGAGGTTGGCCCACTCCTCAGGTTCTCCCCCATGATACGAGCTAGCGCTGGTAGGAGAATGCGGAGGGCTGTCTGGGTCACGACTTTAACAATCTTCAGACACAGCATGGAGAGCTGCTCGAATGTGAGCTATGGCCAACAAACAGAGTAATGTTTTTGTAAATCAAGCAATTCCATGACACCATTCCCTATATAGCGCACAACTTTTGACCAGAACCTTATGTGGAGAGACTTAAATTATTTTTCATGCCATGCTGAATCACTCTCCATTGTCTAGAGAAAAGAAAAGAAAGGAAACATATTTTACCTGCACACTGGTATTGAGTTAGTGGAGTCACTAGATAGCCATGTCATGGAAAATAAAAGTGTATTTAATTAAGCTTTTAGCAAGTACATGAGACATTTTGTTCTTGATTTACAGGAAGAGTTAGGGGTGTCGTTACAGTGATGTTAGGTGTAGTGTTTGAAATCCCATTTGTGGTTAGAAGGTGCACTATGACTATAAATTCAGAGTTGTTGTATGTGAGGTTGGAAAAAGACATGGGACATTGCTCATCAGTTAGACTCCTCAGGAAGGAGAGGAGGATTGGGGCACAGGATGTCCCATTCTTGAGAGAAGGCATTAGAGTCCTCTGAGCCTCCTTCTCCAGCTGCTCAATGATAGATTCCCTTTCCCGGAAACCACACCCGGGTGTCTGAGAAGACTCTGGGAAACCGCAAAGAGAAATCTAAATTTGAATCTGAACTTGATCCCTAATTTCCTTCACCTTTAGTGATTTGATTGCACTGGACAGGTAAAAGCACATCTCTCTGCGGGCCTCCACTATATTGCTTTCACCTATATAGATACTATCTTCTCAGATCAGTGCTGATGAATTTGAACACAACCTGCACCCAACATGAAGTAATCTCAGACATGCACCAATGCTGCTGTCCTCCTCCACGGAAGTCTTCTTGGCACGGCCACTGGACTTACGTTTAGCCTACATGACAACATATTATAGGTCTCATAGCAGATCTAAGGTCAGTGTAGCATCTCCTCCTAATGCTTTAAGGCTAGGATTTAGTGATAGTAAACTAATCCTAGATCTGTGCCTAAGTATGCAGAGCATGTGTAAAGGACAGCATATTTCTTACCTTGCCTCCTGTCCTGTTCTTGTTGGTCTCATGTGTCTCTGTTTCATTCTTCATATTCGCCACAACTTTATTTTGGTCATCCGGGAGATCCTCCCATTTCACGCTCTGGTGGATAAATGAGAGGTCAATATCAGTCCTAGGTTGTGACTTTATGAAACAACTTATTCACTGTGTTAGTGACCTACTATATTGTTAGTAATTTCTCCTCTAAACTCAAAATAGGCTAAATGAACCATACCTTGCTGTCATCTGACATGATGTGTAGCTTATTGTTGTAGGCTGTTTAGAGGAAATACTAATACCTCCTTTGAAAAAACATCAGTGAACCATCGGCAGACAACTGAAGTGAATATGAACGAATTATGAATTAATTATGCCAAAGCATTGTTGATTACTCGATTCCGATTGGCTGAAGCCAGAGCATTCTTCAAAGATGTCATACACACATGATGTCACAATTAGGCCTAAGTCTAATGACTATATGAATTGTCAATGTCATCAGAAAACAGATCATAGCTTGTCAAAGTTCTGCCAATCGAAAATATTTGTAAGTTCACGTTTTTGCGTTTAATTTATGGTTTATCAAGCATGCTACTCCATTTCATACAATCAATTATCAATCAATCAGTAAAATGTATTTATAAAGCCCTTTTTTCATCTGCAGATGTCACAAAAATAATATGGTATGCTAACATCCCACAACAGTTCCCCAATTGGAATTACTTGCCTAAACTTCCAATCATACTTATTTTCTGTTAAGGGATTTTTATCAATAATTACTAATTATGTATTCATTTCAATCAGGACTGAATAATCAGAATATTATTATGTTACTGTATAGATGTATGCATTTTCTTTTAATCGTAGTACTGAATATAATGTGTGAAAATATAATTAAGAATTATAACAATGACTGTCTGTTCCTTTGTAGAAATGAATGAACTTATCGTCAGACTGGCTAGAATGCTTATCTACACAGGAAGACCTTGGCTCTGTCATAAATTATATTAAATTGGTGTGGGACGATGTGGGAAGGCTTGAGATACTGCCTTTGTACCAGGGTGGGAGAAGAGACTGGACAGTTCGAAAACTAATGATTTTCAGTTTATAACCTGTGGTAAACTGTATCATGTTCAGTACTCTCGAGAATAAACTCTACAGATTGATTTTGAGACTGGTCTCTGTCCATTTTATGCAAATAAGAGTCTTACAAATTCTTAGGAGTGGACAGAGTGTTTAATTTAATTGGGTATTAAAACATGTAGGAATTTCGTAATTTCTTAAAACATGTAGGTTTCTTCCTAGGTTTTGACCTTTCTAGGGAGTTTTTCCTAGCCACTGTGCTTCTACACCTGCATTGCTTGCTGTTTGGGGTTTTAGGCTGGGTTTCTGTACAGCACTTTGAGATATCAGCTGATGTACGAAGGGCTATATAAATACATTTGATTTGAATTTAATTCCCTTAACAATTGGTCCTTCGAACCGGGATCTAAAATACCCGTCTCTGTCATCTGAAGGTCGTACGCCGAAAATCGTGCACGAGTGGGTCTGGTCGCGGTATTTAAGACCTGGCCTCTGAATTGAGGTTAAAGACCAGGCCGGTGTACACCCCAGACCGACAGGGACGGTGACTAGATCCAACGAACATTGCTTTTCCCAGTCGGCGACAAGGTCAGTAGCCTATATTCTCGATTCTGAGGGGGAATGATTTAAGTTATCTTTGATTTGATGTTCTAAAATGTTTAGAATTGATCAATAATGGGAGCTTTACTATTCTCACAGGGTTTTGTATGACCAACATACACTGGGTTTTGTATAACCGATATACACTGGGTTTTGTATGACCGATATACACTGGGAAGGTTCGCAAAAACCTGAGGTAACGTGCACTACCGTAAATTAACTAAACTTAATCACGAGAGGCATGTTCGCTCGAGATTAAGAGGGGATATTAAATACAGTGGGGCAAAAAAGTATTTAGTCAGCCACCAATTGTGCAAGTTCTTCCACTTAAAAAGATGAGAGACCTGTAATTTTCATCATAGGTACACTTCAACTATGACAGACAAAATGAGAAAAAAAATCCAGAAAATCACATTGTAGCATTTTTTATGAATTTATTTGCAAATTATGATGGAAAATAAGTATTTGGTCAATAACAAAAGTTTATCTCAATACTTTGTTGGCAATGACAGAGGTCAAAGTCTTCACAAGGATTTCACACACTGTTGCTGGTATTTTAGCCCATTCCTCCAAGCAGATCTCCTCTAGAGCAGTGATGTTTTGGCACTGTTGCTGGGCAACTCCCTCCAAAGATTTTCTATGGGGTTGAGATCTGGAGACTGGCTAGGCCACTCCAGGACCTTGAAATGCTTCTTACGAAGCCACTCCTACGTTGCCCGGGCGGTGTGTTTGGGATCATTGTCATGCTGAAAGACCCAGCCACATTTAATCTTCGATGCCCTTGCTGATGGAAGGAGGTTTTCACTCAAAATCTCACGATAAATGGCCCCATTCATTCTTTCCTTTACACGGATCAGTCGTCTTGGTCCCTTTGCAGAAAAACCTCAAAGCATGATGTTTCTACCCCCATGCTTCACAGTAGGTATGGTGTTCTTTGGATGCAACTCAGCATTCTTTGTCCTCCAAACACGACCAGTTGAGTTTTTACCAAAAAGTTATATTTTGGTTTCATCTGACCATATGACATTCTCCCAATCTTCTTCTGGATCATCCAAATGCTCTCTAGCAAACTTCAGACGGGCCTGGACATGTACTGGCTTAAGCAGGGGGACACGTCTGGCACTGCCGGATTTAGTCCCTGGCGGCGTAGTGTGTTACTGATGGTAGGCTTTGTTACTTTGGTCCCAGCTCTCTGCAGGTCATTCACTAGGTCCCCCCGTGTGTTTCTGGGATTTTTTCTCACCATTCTTGTGATCATTTTGACCCCACGGGGTGAGATCTTGCGTGGAGCCCCAGATCGAGGGAGATTATCAGTGGTCTTGTATGTCTTCCATTTCCTAATAATTGCTCCCACAGTTGATTTCTTCAAACCAAGCTGCTTACCTATTGCAGATTCAGTCTTCCCAGCCTGGTGCAGGTCTACAATTTTGTTTCTGGTGTCCTTTGACAGCTCTTTGGTCTTGGCCATAGTGGAGTTTGGAGTGTGACTGTTTGAGGTTGTGGACAGGTGTCTTTTATACTGATAACAGTATAAAAGTAGGTGCTGGGGGATAGGACTGTGAGGACGGTGATCTTGTACAAATAGGATATTAACTAGGCGTGGGAAGACAGGAAGGGAATTCTATGCGTACAAGATAACTTGAATGGTCAATTAAGCTCTGGGAGTATTGAACTAATATTAAAACTAATGATTTGAGGGGATTATCATAAGGTTTTGTTTTTGTAGTAAATGTTTAGGTTAAGGAGATTTCCCTGTTCCCAGAGACAAGATATCTTAAAGGGGTATACTCACATATGGAATATTAGGAGTTTTATTTTCTGAGTTTAAATTAGACAAGTGAATACATTTTTTTTTAAAGATAAAGGGTTCTTTAATATGTCTAATATGGTATGGAACACGAATGTAAAGGGGTGGTGTAACCTTTGACCAAGTTTCCATGGCTCTCCCAGTTGGTCTGATCAGCTGCAGGGGGGAGCCATTTGAATAATGAATTTGTAAACATGGGTGATATTGGTTTTTAAAGTAAATTTATTATAATGGAGTTTATAGTACTGCAACAGGAACAGAAATCATATTAATCATGGATAATAAATGGGGGAAGATGGTCCTTTGAGGTTTGGACAGAACACCGTTATTAAGCCAATAGGGCAGGAAAATACATGATAGAAAAGGCGATTTTATAAGTATTAAAGTTATTTATGAAAATAAGTTGCAGTTCTTAGGGATGGTAAATTACGGTAGATAAGGTATCTCAAACTAGGCAGCATATATTCAATTATTGATGTGACTGATTTTTAAGTTTAACTCATGTTATTTTTAGATAAAATACAGTGGATTCCCGAAGGGGAGATTTCATTAACACAGGAAAGAGATAGGATATGGTTAGCATTCGTTTTGGCTTTAATTAATATTAGAATATTTAGAATATTAGAATATTTTTATTTAAAAATATTTATTTTTATTTAAATAGTATTAAAGTTTGACAGGGATATATGACATCTGTGGTGATTCAGGATTAGGGATAGGATCAAGAACCTTAATTAACCTGTATAAGGACTTTAGAAATTGACACCATAGACATGTTTTTAAAAAAAATGTTTTTTATCAATGACTTTAGATAAAGCCAAACAGTGAGACATTTAGTTAAAATTTGGAAGCAACATATAGTTGTTACAGAGCAGAGAGGAAATGAACACAGATACCTTTTAAAAGTAGATAAGCCACTTGACAGAGAATTGGTACAGGATAGATATGACTGGACGCCAAAGGGAGAATTGGACAGACATGATAATGTCAGAACATAAGGATCATTTACTAATCTTACCTAAGTCATTATTTAGAGCCAGATATCAAAAGGGGGATGGGTAAGTTGTGGTCTAGGATAGGACACTTAGTGGCCTATTGGATAATAAACTAATAATAATAATAACATGTAGCTAATAAGTAGGCATAGAAGTTAAAGATATAATCAGATAGAACATATGAGAAACTGTTTGTTAACCAAACCTGTATGTCCGAGATTTATGCACTACAGGTGAACTACAGGATAAGGTGATTCAGTCCCCGAGGAGAATAGACGGGAAGCAGCCCGTTGGGAGGGGCCATACCAAGTACTCCTGGTGACTGCCTTCGCGGTGAGGATAGCCGAAAGAGCTCCCGGGGTGCATATCACACATTGTAGGAGGGTAGGACACACTGACACTGACGAACAATCACAGAGGTAGGAGAGGAACCGCAACCTTTAGGGTACGGGGGTCAAACTCCTACTGAAGATTCCCTTATACCTGACTTTTCCCCAGCTGTGAGCGTTCATAGAAATTAAAGTGTGTCTTGGCCTCTTGCTGCTGATATGTTTTCCGGGAAAAGGGTGGGGCTTCATCGGAGTGCTGTTTGGTCTGAGCTGTCTTATCGTAGGTGCCATATTCCTGATACAGCACGTCCCACCTGAGTATGCGGAGAGTGGTAATTTGACCCATGGTTTAGACGATGAGGATTTTGTTCCAAACAAGCATAAGAGATCCCTAGATCTGGGTAGACAGGAAGTTAGAGTAGAGGTTGGTAAGGATGTCTCAATGGAGTTTTATGTAGACCAAAAGGGGTCTCTAACTACATGGCAGTCTAGGACTCTGAGCCATTATGGTATATATTGGTGCAGGTCCCCATGTTGGTCGTGGACACAGGTCATAGCTCAGAGGGCTATATGAATCCACTCACCCAGTATGGAAGGAGGTGGAGTATAGTGAAGGTGAGAGTTTTTCACTGTAATCCGGAGAGAGGGATGTATTGCATAAAGATACGGTTTACCCTTAAAAAACTAATGAAAGAGGATCTAGGGTTATGGTATGTTGGATTTGACCACTTTTTGGTCGACACCCTAGTACGGGTCCGGGTAGAGGAGGTTAGGCCAGGTGGTAACTCTATCGTCAGCAGGAATACAGAGCACCTGACACAACAGACACTGACAGCAGATTAGTCCAGAGCCAAGGGCCGGTGAAGATAGTGAAGACGAAAGATCTGAAGGAAGTGATCGAGGTAGAAACTGGTTATGGGGATTCTAATCTTTGGTTAGAATGGATCCACTATACAGCCAGACCAGTAGCTAAAGAAAAATGTTATGCCTGCGCCACAGCCAAACCTCAGCTGACAACCATCCCCTCTGCATTTGATGGAATTGATTCACCCAGGGGAATGGCCTGTATGGTAAAGCTGTTCACGAAAGCAAGAATGCCAGATAATGACAGTTGTATTGATTTGCGCTATTTATATCCACAGATTCCCTTTAAATCAAGACTTCCTCCCTTTACAGTGACCGGAGGAGATTATTACTGTTTGGACCGGTACAGTACTCATGGGAAATATGTAGGGGAAGTTAGTACCTGCAATAGGACAGAGAATATTAACACTGATGAGACCATGTCTGATTTGACAGGCTGGTTGAACTCTGGGGATTTCAATAAGGTAAGGTGGGCCAGGGCTGACATCTGGTGGTTGTGTGGGGGAATGATGTTATGGCCAGTTTTTACCGGCAGATTGGACAGGATTATTATTTTCTAGTGGTCCACACTCAAATAAGAATGTGAACTGGATCAATTATATTTAGGATAATCCACAGCGCTTCGTCAATTATACCAGAGATGTAATGAATGACTTGGCAGAATATAATTAATCTTGGATATATTTGTTGGCTGGAAAGGGTGAGAGTGGGTGGAGATGGTTTGTTCCTCGATGGCACAGCTCCAGACGAATCAGTGACCAAAGCCTCAGCTGGTTTGACCACCCTGGCTCACGAGTTGGCAGAAAACTCTGGGGTGGATACTTCAATTGGTTTGATAGTATGTTTGGAAAATGGAAAAATGTTATGATCACTGTGTTAAGGGCTACCTTCACCTGTGTGACTGTTTTAGTTTTGTGGCTATTGTCTAATTCCCTGTGTATGAGGTCTCATTTCCAGGACTCTGGAGAAATCAATGAGAAAATAGATGGTGCGATACGGACTGATTCCAAGATCTGACCAGTGGAAGGATGAATACATGCCTCAAACCTAAATAGATGAATGAATCCAAATTTTTCATATGCGAGGAACTTATGTTTTTGATAAGAGCATTTTGATATTTAGAGATATGTTAGGTTGTATCTTGTTTCGATGAAGATTGTAACGAAAATTCTGATGAGAAGGGTTATGATTCTGATGTTGGCCTAAAACAGTCAGTGTGAATGCAAGAATTGGTTTATGTTAGGTGGTATTTTGATAACAATAAATATTTCTAATAAAAATAGATGTATGCTTTTTAATATTTTAATATAACTAGATGTGTGGTTGGATGTATAATATTTAATCATAGGGTGGATATGTTAAGGGATTTTTTATCAATAATGACTAATTATGTATACATTTCAATCAGGACTCAGAATCAGAATACTATTATGTTACTGTATAGATGTATGAATTTTCTTTTAATCCTAGTACTGAATATAATGTGTGTAAATATAATCAAGAATTATAACAATGACTGTCTGTTCCTTGGTAGAAATGAATGAACTTATCGTCAGACTGGCTAGAATGCTTATCTACACAGTAAGACCTTGGCTCTGTCATAAATTATATTAAATTGGTGTGGGACGATGTGGGAAGGCTTGAGATACTGCCTTTGTACCAGGGTGGGAGAAGAGACGGGACAGTTCGAAAACTAATGACGTCATTTTCCGTTTATAACCTGTGGTAAACTGTATCGTTCAGTTCAGTTAATTCCCTTAACATGTTCTAATATCAACCATAGTTTTTGCACTTAAGGCAGACTTGCCATTAGAACAAGATGGAATTAGGACAACTGTAACGCTCGTTAAACGTGGGCTAAAATGAACCTTACCTGGCTGTCGTCAGCCATTATGTGTAGCCCGTTAATTAAGGCTCTGCGGCTCTGATACTGCAGCTGTTCTGTAACTGTTAAACTAATCTAATCGTATCTGTTGAAAACCGGTCAGTGAACCGTCCTCAAACACAATGAACTGATGTCAATATGGACATTAACCTTCACATAAAGATATCAAATACATGACGTCAGATATGCCTAGAGGTATTGTTGACTTGATCAGAATACATATCATAGTGTCACAGTACGTGCTGTTGACAGCCTACCCCGAAATCAAACAGGAACATGGATTTTGTGAAATCTGTTGTGAATGTATAGGAATGTTTTTACAATTGTATAACTGCCTACATTTTACTGGACCCCATGAAGAGTAGCTGCTGCAGCTAAAGGGGATCCACAATAAATACAAATACAAACCCAATGCACCATGATAACACATGTATCAACTTGTTTTGACATATCACATGGGATATGACAGTTCCTGATTCTGAGATACTGTAAATCAACAGACCTTGAGAGGAGATAAAACATCATCTGTTGATCTATTTCACAGGTTTCTGGTGGTTTCTAAGTATTCTACATGTGTTGGGGAAGGAGGGTGGGATCTCTCCAGAGCATCTAATTACATCAATCATGTCTTGCCATGCATGTGATATGAGACAATGTAAATATACATTGCCTAAGGCTGCAGTGCTATACTCAATGGAGACAGTGCTCAATGTTCATTTTACATGATGGATATATGCTACTCCATTTCACAATCAATCATCAATCAATCAGCACAATTTATTTATAAAGCCCTTTTTACACCAGCAGATGTCACAAAATGCTTATTCCGACACCCAGCTTAAAACCTTAAATAGCATGCAATGCAGATTTAGAAGCACGGTGGCTAGGAAAAACTCTAGAAAAACAGGAACCTAGGAAGAAACCTAGAGAGGAACCAGGCTCTGAGGGGTGGCTAGTCCTCTTCTGGCTGTGCAGGTGGAGATTATAAAGTGTACATGGCCATTAAGGCCAGATCGTTCTTCAAGTACTGTAGTTCAAACATTCTTCATAGATGACCAGCAGTCAACAAAATAATGTGGTTATAGAGGGTGCAACAGGTCAGCACCTCCGGAGTAATTATCAGTTGGCTTTTCATAGCCGAACATTCAGAGGTCGAGACAGCAGGTGTGGTAGAGAGAGAGAGAGAGAGAGAGAGAGGGAGAGAGAGAGAGAAAGAGAGAGGTGGGGGAGAGAGAGAGCGAAGATCGAAACAGCAGGTCCATGACAAGGTATCACGTCTGGAGAACACACATGCCTCTTCATGTGATACATGACGTGAAATCCCTGGGCCTATGGCTGTTGAAGCTACTCCACTGCACTGCTGCTCCACTGCATTGCCCTTCTCCCCCGATTGCTCAGTTTGGCCTGGCGGCCAGCTCTAGGAAGAGTCTTGGTGGTTCCAAACTTCTTCCGTTTAAGAATGATGGAGGCCACTGTGTCCTTGGGGACCTTCAATATTGCAGAAATGTTTTGGTACCCTTCCCCAGATCTGTGTCTTGACACAATCATGTCTCTGAGCTCTATGGACAATTCCTTCGACCTCATGGCTTGGTTTTTGCTCTGACATACACTGTCAACTTTTGGACCTTATATTTTCAACATATAGAAAACATCTAGCTGCAGATAGCTAATTCTCCTCTATGTGTTTTCCCCTTGCTGCTAATAAGCTCTTACCAATCAAACTAAATTAATAGACAACATCTGGTTATCTGACAGTCTATGCAGCAACTATTGTATTAGAGTCAAGCTGTGGTTATTTTATTTATTTTCCTAGACAAGTCAGTTCAGAACAAATTCTTATTTACAATGACAGCTTAGGAACAGTGGGTTAACTACCTTGTTCAGGAGCAGAACATCATATTTTTTCATTGTTAGCTCAGGGATCTGACCTAGCAACCTTTCAGTTACTGGCCCAACGCTCTAACCACAAGGCTACCTGCTGCCCCAAGTCCTGCCAACTCAAAAACTACACAATAAATGTATAACCAAGGGGGAACTAGTGCATTTCTCTGAGAAAAGCTGCTTCAGTTTTAGTAATCTTCCAAAACACTTGAAATTCTTGTAAAATCATTGCCATTTATTTGATCAAATATACTTTGAAAGGGTAGACATGCAGAAATTCCTCTTGTCAAAAGTCTTGCTGTTACAAAAGTAGTTCTTCATGCAGCGTAACAGGTTACAGGTTCTTCTTGGTGAATCGCCTGAATGGCTTCATCATTGCTGAAAAGACCCTGACAATCAAGGATCGTTTTTTGACAGGCTGAGATATGGAGGGAGAAACCTCTCCAACTGGAGCTAGAAACACAAGAGAAATGGATGGGGTAAGAGAGAGAGAGAGATGCAGTATAGTAACGTTGAAAAATAACAGTGCTATGAGTTTGGTAGGCATACCTATGTTTCTAACACACACCTAAACAAAACTACAAGCTATAGCAGAGCTCTAAAGTCCTTACCTATGCAATGTCCATCAGTAGAGGGAATCTCAGTCTGTTCCTGGACTGAATGGCAGTCCTTTTTGTTTCCTCTCTTGGAATGCTAACAGAAGAAAGGTAAAGAAAATGGTACAGAGAATAAATAAATAAATGGAACACTTCTGAATCCAAGGCAACAATTTAGTGATTAATAAAACATATTTATCTCATGTATTTGTCTTATCATATCAATAACATCAGCACCTAACTGGAACCAAAAACAAATGCTAACTCCCTGCTATACCTTGAAGTTGATCCTGAGTTTGGTCATTGAAAAGCAAAGGAAGCTCCTTCTTGCTTTCTGCTCAGCCCCCCTCTCTGTCTCAGCCTGGTCTGATGGGTTTGTTGCAGCAGAAGCTGGTCTTGACGCCTCCTTGCATCCCTGTACCAGCTGCTGGGTCAAGGACTTTACCAGGACTCTGTCAAATGCAGGGTCCTGGGAGGAAATAGCTGCTTGCAGGGTGTTATAAGAGCCAAACTCCTCCATGAGGTTTTTATGTACACCTCTGAACACCCTTTGGATGTTCAGGTTCTGGGAATATGCCTGTGTCCTGGAGAATCTAGATGCAGCACAGAACTCAGACAGGACTTGTCTGATGAGTTGCTGGGATGTTTCTGTCAGATCTGCTACCTGTTGGGAGGGTCCATCTAGGGCTGAGGGTCTGATCTCCGATAGCAACCTTATCACCAGTATGGTGACAAAACAGATGCCATCATCTTTGCTGGAGTCCATCAAGTACTGCAGTGGGAATGCAGTGGCACTGCTGATGTCCGGGGTGATTAAGAGCTCCCTCAGATGGCCAGAGCTGCTGGGGATACACTCCTCCTTCTCTTCAATGTCAATCCCATCTCCCTTTGGTACCAAAGAGGTTCCCTTGCTGGTGAAAGACGGAGTGGAGGATCGAAAAGAGGCTTTAGCACTCGGTGGTCGACTGCTGTCAGTCATTGGACTGTTACGATGCAGGGGTTCATCTGTGTGTGTCTTTAGGTCACTTGAAGAAATCTCTGGCATTTTAGAGACCCTGGTGTCGATGCAGGAGCTCCTGACGATGGGGCAGGTCAGATCAAAAGGCACTTCGTCAGGGATGGGAGTGCCAGGGAGGTTGATCTCTAACTCACACTCTGACCTAGGACTCTTTGAAGAGCTGGACAAGGAACTACGACCATTTAAAGAAGTGGACAAAGATGAACAGGTTCTAGGGATGTCTTGGCAGACTTGTTCACTGTCATCCTCACTTTTCTCAACCTCCTTCAGCATAGTTCCTACCATATCATTGATCTGAAGGAGCTCCCTGGAATCCTTCATTCGCCCTAAGTTTGAGATTTCACTCTGGATAGCAACCAGGATTTCCCCAAGGGTCTCTTTGGAAGAAGCATTTTCTGTCCTTTCGGATCCGGGTGGCTTCAGCCCTGTGAAGAAATCCTTAAGTGTGTTCTTCATACTGACGCAGATGGTCTTAGCTGTTGACCAAAGCTTCTCCTCTGATATTTTAACACTCAATTCAGTATCATCCAGTTGGGAGCCCCCGTGGGAGCACTGCGAAACTCTCCCACTTCTTTCCAGTAGCACAGTGCCAGTGGACTCATTTTTCTGGAAAATAGTCGCCATTCCTTTGACAAAGGTTTCCACTAATCCAGAGGCTGTATTCTCAGAGGACATGGAGGACATGGATTCTGAAAGGACATGGATCTCTGATGGTGAGCTAGATGATAAGCCAGCCTGCAGACTTTTCTGAAGACCAGTATGGCTGATCTGTGTGATAAAGGAATGACTGGATCTCATCAGCACTTTACTCACTGCCTCTTCTGCCTGAGTCTGGAAGTCATTGCTAGAGAGCTTCTTAATGCTCTGAATCAGAGTAGTAGAGGACTCTGTGATTCTGACACTCTCTTCTGAGCTCAGTTGAGAATATTGAGTACTCACGCTCAAGTCTTCATTGGGTGAGGGTGACTGGGAAATAGTATAGTCATCGAGCTTTGATAGGACACTATCAACAAACCAACAAGCCTCTAGGGACTCATCAGATGAACTGACAATGGCCAAGGATTTACTCTCCACTTTTGATAACTCTGACTTGTAGATGGAAAAAACACTGCTAAGAACTTCTTGAGTACTGGTATCCAGATTGGAGAGACAGAGAGCTGGTATTGGTTGGCTCTCACTGGGAACTCTACTAAGTTCGGTGCTGGGTAACTGGACCTCAACAGTTGAAACAGTTGCCTTTTCCAGGGTGTCTGAAGACTCCTGAAGAGAAGCATCCTTAGCCACACCTTCTTCTCGAGCGGATAGAGTTAAAAGGTCCCTCAGCTTTGCTCGTATACGGCCGTAGAGTGTGCGGGCTAGAGAGAAGGTTATCATCTGTGAAGATCCTGTTTTGTGGTCATTTACAGGAACTGGCCAATCAACTGCTTCACATGTGCCTTCAAATGATGCTATCGTCTCCATGCCTCCCACAAATGCCTTAACAATCACTGTGGCAGTGGAGGTTACAGGTGTCAGGGCTATGCAGCTGGTATTCAGGGGAGCTTCAGTAAGGCTAGGAGCAGCACTAGAAGGCCTAGAGGAAGGAGCCATGCCAGAAGAGCTGCTGACTTTCCTTGTAAGGATGGTGCTCACCGCCTTCAGGGCTTTAGACTGAAAGTCGGGGCTAGAGAGGGTCTGAATCTTTCTGGCCACCACACTGGTAGAGGATCCAGTCTCTTTGAGAAAGTGAGTGGTCCCTTCTTTCCCAGATGGACACTCAACATCAAGGTCACATTGAAGATTGGTCAGAAATTTAGACCCCAAGATTGTCATCTTCTTGGCCAGATCCAATAGGATGTTGAAGTCCTGTGCCATTTTGTCCATTGTGCCGAAAATGGCATCCAGCACATCATCGGTCACAGGGTCCATGAGGGGCTCGATAAACCCTACCCACTCTGGCTCAGACGTTTGGCTCTGTAGCTCGGCCAGGATCTGCACCGAGACTACCCGAATGACCTCCTTGCCTGCTGCTATGTCCTGACTGTCCATAGGGGGGCAACTCCCCGAGCTGGCCTGAATGGCCACTGAGAGGCCAGAGTTAAGCTGGTGTACTACCTCTCCCACGATAGCACAGCTCAACTCGGAGGAGCTGGGGTTGGAGTGACCCTCAACCAGGGATATCAGGAGGCTCTCTTCCGTTACCCCAAAAAGAGCCTTCAGAGGCTCCTCCATGAGGGGAGCCTCTCTAGTTGCAGGCAAGCTCTGCAATGAGGTCTGGGACCTTGAAGATAAACACACAATCACCACTTATGCCAATAACCAAATTAGAGCACTGATGGTTTACTTCTCATACCACCTTAGTTCTAGAAGCCTAAAGCCAACTGACACGATTTCTTGCCTGATTTTTATGTTTGTACGACATCAGAATATGATTAATTCTGAAAGGCATGTACCTGATCTATTTATTCATAGATGACTTAATGGCTTACCCAGTTAAAAATGACTTTCACCTGGACCCACCCACTCAGTGGCAACATTTCTGACCAGAACTTAAAACTACAAGGTGTGAATTCCAAGTTAATAATTTATGATAAGTATGGGTCGGGTCTTGCAATTATTAAGTTGAAATATTGCTGTGAACATACCTCTTAGGCGAACAGCATGGTGATGAGGTTCTGCGAGTGGATTTATGGCGGCACCCTGCACTGCCATTCCTCCTCCTCTCCTTAGTCCAGTAGTTCATCTCACTGGTCAGCAGCATTTTCTCTCTCTCATCCAGACTGCATAAGGAATCCTCAGACCCTGTCAGAGAGCACTGGGATTCTGGGGAGGTTGCCCCACTCCTCAGGTTCACCCCCATGATACGAGCTAGCGCTGGTAGGAGAATGCGGAGGGCTGTCTGGGTCACGACTTTAACAATCTTCAGACACAGCATGGAGAGCTGCTCGAATGTGAGCTATGGCCAACAAACAGAGTAATGTTTTTGTCAATCAAGCAATTCCATGACACCATTCCCTATATAGCGCACAACTTTGACCAGAACCTTATGTGGAGAGACTTACGTTATTTTTCATGCCATGCTGAATCACTCTCCATTGGCTAGAGAAAAGAAAAGAAAGGAAACATATTTTACCTGCACACTGGTATTGAGTTAGTGGAGTCACTTGATAGCCATGTTAGGGAAAATAAAAGTGCATTTAATTAAGCTATTAGCAAGTACATGTGACATTTTGTTCTTGATTTACAGGAAGAGTTAGGGGTGTGGTTACAGTGATGTTAGGTGTAGTGTCTAAAATCCCATTTGTGGTTGGAAGGTGTACTGTGACTATAAATTCAGAGTTGTTTTATGTGAGGTTGGAAAAAGACATGGGACTTGCTCATCAGTTAGACTCCTCAGGAAGGAGAGGAGGATTGGGGCACAGCATGTCTCAATCTTGAGAGAAGGCATTAGAGTCCTCTGAGCCTCCTTCTCCAGCTGCTCAATGATAGATTCCCTTTCCCGGAAACCACACCCGGGTGTCTGAGAAGACTCTGGGAAACCGCAAAGAGAAATCTAAAGTTTAATCTGAACTTGATCCCTAATTTCCTTCACCTTTAGTGATTTGATTGCACTGGACAGGTAAAAGCACATCTCTCTGCGGGCCTCCACTATATTGCTTTCACCTATATAGATACTATCTTCTCAGATCAGTGCTGATGAATTTGAACACAACCTGCACCCAACATGAAGTAATCTCGGACCTGCACCAATGCTGCTGTCCTCCTCCATGGAAGTCTTCTTGGCACGGCCACTGGACTTTCGTTTAGCCTACATGACAACAGATTATAGGTCTCATAGCAGATCTAAGGTCAGTGTAGCGTCTCCTCCTAATGCTTTAAGGCTAGGATTTAGTGATGCCTAAGTAGGCAGAACATGTGTAAAGGACAGCATATGTCTTACCTTGCCTCCTGTCCTGTTCTTGTTGGTCTCATGTGTCTCTGTTTCATCCTTCATATTCCCCACAACCTTATTTTGGTCATCCGGGGGATCCTCCCATTTCACGCTCTGGTGGATAAATGAGAGGTCAATATCAGTCCTAGGTTTTGACTTTGTGAAACAACTTACTCGCTCCTATTTTAAACAAAACGGCAATAGTGGTCAGATTTCAGTCCATGGATCAAACCAGTGAGACCTATTGCTTTGGTAGTGACCTACTATATTGTTAGTAATTTCTCCTCTAAACTCAAAATAGGCTAAATGAACCATACCTTGCTGTCATCTGACATGATGTGTAGCTTATTGTTGTAGGCTGTTTAGAGGAAATACTAATAACTCCTTTGAAAAAACATCAGTGAACCATCGGCAGACAACTGAAGTGAATTATGCCAAAGCATTGTTGAATACTCGATACCGATTGGCTCAAGCCAGGGCATTCTTCAAAGATGTCATACACACATGATGTCACAATTAGGCCTAAGTCTAATGTCTATATGAACTGTCAATGTTATCAGAAAACAGATCATAGCTTGTCAAAGTTCTGCCAAACGAAAATATTTGTAAGTGCACGTTTTTGCGTTTAATTTATGGTTTATCAAGCATCCTTATTCATCGCCATGCACAAAAACGTAACTCGCTGCCATCCATTAGCTATAATTCTGAGGTTGCAAAACTGCAAAACTAGGACGTGCAATAAATTATAACCACTTGCACCTAGAATAATTTAAAATCAATGATGTTCTAGGGGGCTTGAACTATTTCAGCACTATGGAGCTGTCCGCTGCATAGTGCTGACACGTTTCTTGGCGTCAGGGGACCGTGCCATGGTGCTGAAATGTTTCGAGTCTGGACAGCACCTGAGACCACGGCATGGTGCTGAAATGGAGTAGGGCTCAGTTCTATGGGTATCTCATGCGGATTTTTCTGCTAACCTATGTATAACGATACTATAATTACATTATTTTCATCCATCCGTCAACACAAATGGCATGTCAACGTTCCCCAAATAATAATGCAATGAAACCAAGCCGAGATGTATGGTTCTTCATCCAGAGGACGAAGCACCATTGTATCATCTAAAACCTTCAGAGAGATCCCTTAAAACTGTAGTATAAATTCTCCACATCTGTTCTGGTAGCTAGGTTAATTTAGCGAGACATGGACAAATCCAACACATAGCGTTTCTACTGAGTCCTGCTTAGAGGTGACTGCCTGTCATGTTGCTAGTTGTAATGACGCTATTAAAATAACAAAAGGTATTTGTAATTGCTCTGGGAGCTAATTATTGCAGAGCCCAGCTACACATCCTGCTCGCTGGGCTCATTATGGACAGCCAATGAGCAGTTCAGGTGAAAAAGTCAGCCAGATCTGATCTCTATAACATACATGATACTAGGATCCTGTAGCAACCTGCCGGCCTGCCCAATCCTCCATGGCACGAATGCTACACGCGCAATATGTTATGCTAACATCCCACAACAATTCCCCAATTACTTGCCTAAACTTCCAATCATACTTATTTTCTAATATCAACCATCGTTTCTGCACTTAAGGCAGACTTGCCATTAGAACAAGATGGAATTAGGACAACTGTAAAGCTCGTTAAACGTAGGCTAAAATTAACCTTACCTGGCTGTCGTCAGCCATTATGTGTAGCCCGTTAATTAAGGCTCTGCGCCTCTGATACTGCAGCTGTTCTGATAGGCTACTGAGCTCTTCTGTAACTGTTAAACTCGTCTAATCTAATCGTATCCCTCGAAACCCCGTCAGTGAACCGTCCTCAAACACAATGAACTGATGTCAATTTGGACATTAACCTTCACATAAAGATATCAAATACATGACGTCAGATATGCCTAGAAGTATTGTTGACTTGATCAGAATACATATCATAGTGTCACAGTACATGCTGTTGACAGCCTACCCCCGAAATCAAACAGGAACATGGATTTTGTGAAATCTGTTGTGAATGTATAGGAATGTTTTTACAATTGTATAACTGCCTACATTTTACTGGACCCCATGAAGAGTAGCTGCTGCAGCTAAAGGGGATCCACAAAAAATACAAATACAAACCCAATGCACCATGATAACACATGCATCAACTTGTTTTGACATATCACATGGGATATGACAGTTCCTGATTCTGAGATACTGTAAACCAACAGACCTTGAGAGGAGATACAACATCATCTGTTGATCTATTTCACAGGTTTCTGGTGGTTTCTAAGTATTCTACATGTGTTGGGGAAGGAGGGTGGGATCTCTCCAGAGCATCTAATTACATCAATCATATTTTGCCATGCATGTGATATGAGATAATGTTATGCACCACGTAAATATACATTGCCTAAGGCTGCAGTGCTGTACTCCATGGAGACAGTGCTCAATGTTCATTTTATATGATGGAGATTCTACTCCATTTCATACAATCAATCATCAATCAATCAGTACAATTTATTTATAAAGCCCTTTGTTATCCCATGTTATCCCATGTTATCTTATGGGTTTGGTGATTGTTCTGTGTGAAGCCGTATTCTGCATTTCATCATGGAATGTGATGTGAAATCCCTGGGCCTATGGCTGTTGAAGCTACTCCACTGCACTGCTGCTCCACTGCACTGCCCTTGTCCCCCGATTGCTCAGTTTGGCCTGGCGGCCAGCTCTAGGAAGAGTCTTGGTGGTTCCAAACTTCTTCCGTTTAAGAATGATGGAGGCCACTGTGTCCTTGGGGACCTTCAATATTGCAGAAATGTTTGGTACCCTTCCCCAGATCTGTGTCTTGACACAATCATGTCTCTGAGCTCTATGGACAATTCCTTCGACCTCATGGCTTGGTTTTTGCTCTGACATACACTGTCAACTTTTGGACCTTATATTTTCAACATATAGAAAACATCTAGCTGCAGATAGCTAATTTTCCTCTATGTGTTTTCCCCTTGCTGCTAATAAGCTCTTACCAATCAAACTAAATTAATAGACAACATCTGGTTATCTGACAGTCTATGCAGCAACTATTGTATTAGAGTCAAGCTGTGGTTATCTTATTTATTTTCCTAGACAAGTCAGTTCAGAACAAATTCTTATTTACAATGACAGCTTAGGAACAGTGGGTTAACTACCTTGTTCAGGAGCAGAACGTCATATTTTTACATTGTTAGCTCAGGGATCTGACCTAGCAACCTTTCAGTTACTGGCCCAACGCTCTAACCACAAGGCTACCTGCTGCCCCAAGTCCTGCCAACTCAAAAACTACACAATAAATGTATAACCAAGGGGGAACTAGTGCATTTCTCTGAGAAAAGCTGCTTCAGTTTTACTAATCTTCCAAAACACTTGAAATTCTTGTAAAATCATTGCCATTTATTTGATCAAATATACTTTGAAAGGGTAGACATGCAGAAATTCCTCTTGTCAAAAGTCTTGCTGTTACAAAAGTAGTTCTTCATGCAGCGTAACAGGTTACAGGTTCTTCTTGGTGAAGCGCCTGAATGGCTTCATCATTGCTGAAAAGACCCTGACAATCAAGGATCGTTTTTTGACAGGCTGAGATATGGAGGGAGAAACCTCTCCAACTGGAGCTAGAAACACAAGAGAAATGGATGGGGTAAGAGAGAGAGAGAGAGATGCAGTATAGTAACGTTTGAAAAATAACAGTGCTATGAGTTTGGTAGGCATACCTATGTTTCTAACACACACCTAAACAAACTACAAGCTATAGCAGAGCTCTAAAGTCCTTACCTATGCAATGTCCATCAGTAGAGGGAATCTTCAGTCTGTTTCCTGGACTGAATGGCAGTCCTTTTTGTTTCCTCTCTTGGAACGCTAACAGAAGAAAGGTAAAGAAAATGGTACAGAGAATAAATAAATAAATGGAACACTTCTGAATCCAAGGCAACAATTAGTGATTAATAAAACATATTTATCTCATGTATTGGTCTTATCATATCAATAACATCAGCACCTAACTGGAACCAAAAACAAATGCTAACTCCCTGCCTATACCCTTGAAGTTGATCCTGGTTTGGTCATTGAAAAGCCAAAGGAAGCTCCTTCTCTGCCTTTCTGGCTCAGCCCCCCTCTCTGTCTCAGCCTGGTTCTGATGGGTTTGTTAGCAGCAAGGCCGCTGGTTCTGACGCCCTCCTTGCATCCCTTGTAGCCAGCTGCTGGGTCAAGGACTTTACCAGGGACTCTGTCAAAGCAGGGTTCTCCTGGGAGGCACAATAGCCTCTTGCAGGTGTTATACGAGCCAAACTTCCTCCATGAGGTTTTTCTGTACAACTCTGATACACCCTTTGGATGTTCAGGTTCTTGGACTATGCACTGTGTCCTGGAGAATCTAGATGCAGCACAGAACTCAGACAGGACTTGTCTGATGAGTTGCTGGATGTTTCTGTCAGATCTGCTACTGTTGGGAGGGTCCATCTAGGGCTGAGGGTTGATCTCCGATAGCAACCTTATCACCAGTATGGTGACAAAACAGATGCATCATCTTTGCTGGAGTCCATCAAGTACTGCAGTGGGAATGCAGTGGCACTGCTGATGTCCGGGGTGATTAAGAGCTCCCTCAGATGGCAAGAGATGCTGGGGATACACTCCTCCTTCTCTTCAATGTCAATCCCATCTCCCTTTGGTACCAAAGAGGTTCCCTGCTGGTGAAAGACGGAGTGGAGGATCGAAAAAAGAGGCTTAGCACTCGGTGGTCGACTGCTGTCAGTCATTGGACTGTTACGATGCAGGGGTTCATCTGTGTGGGCCATCATCTTTGTCTTTAGGTCACTTGAAGAAATCTCTGGCATTTTAGAGACCCTGGTGTCGATGCAGGAGCTCCTGACGATGGGGCAGGTCAGATCAAAAGGCACTCGTCAGGGATGGGAGTGCCAGGGGGTTGCTCTTAACTCACACTCTGACCTAGGACTCTTTGAAGAGCTGGACAAGGAACTACGACCATTTAAAGAAGTGGACAAAGATGAACAGGTTCTAGGGATGTCTTGGCAGACTTGTTCACTGTCATCCTCACTTTTCCAACTCCTTCAGCATAGTTCCTACCATATCATTGATCTGAAGGAGCTCCCTGGAATCCTTCATTCGCCCTAAGTTTGAGATTTCACTGGATAGCAACCAGGATTTCCCCAAGGGTCTCTTTGGAAGAAGCATTTTCTGTCCTTTCGGATCCGGGTGGCTTCAGCCTGTGAAGAAATCTTAAGTGTGTTCTTCAACTGACGCAGATGGTCTTAGCTGTTGACCAAAGCTTCTCCTCTGATATTTAACACTCAATTCAGTATCATCCAGTTGGGAGACCCCCGTGGAGCACTGCGAAACTCTCCCACTTTTCCAGTAGCACCAGTGCAGTGGACTCATTTTTCTGGAAAATAGTCGCCATTCCTTTGACAAGGTTTCCACTAATCCAGAGGCTGTATTCTCAGAGGACATGGAGGACATGGATTCTGAAAGGACGGATCTGATGGTGAGCTAGATGATAAGCCAGCCTGCAGACTTTTCTGAAGACCAGTATGGCTGATCGTGTGTGATAAAGGAATGACTGGATCTCATCAGCACTTTACTCACTGCCTCTTCTGCCTGAGTCTGGAAGTCATTGCTAGAGAGCTTCTTAATGCTCTGAATCAGACTAGTAGAGGACTCTGTGATTCTGACACTCTCTTCTGAGCTCAGTTGAGAATATTGAGTACTCACGCTCAAGTCTCATTGGGTGAGGGGGACTGGGAAAATAGTATAGTCATCGAGGCTTTGATGGACACTATCAACAAACCAACAAGCCTCTAGGGGACTCATCAGATGAACTGACAACGGCCAGGATTTACTCTCCACTTTTGATAACTTGACTTGTAGATGGAAAAAAAACA